>NC_080672.1:121257028-121557028 GCF_030247195.1 Topomyia yanbarensis
GAGGGGGATGGAGAAATTTTGTGACAATTTGTTACAAGGGGGGAGGGGGGAGTCAATTTTGGGCAATTTTTGCGTTACGTAATTTATGAATGGTCCCTTACAAGCTGGGCACAACATTTCGTTTCAGTCTAAGGGCGGTCCAGTCCAGGTCGATTTCATATTAACTTTAAAAATAATTCTATTGCAACTGCAATATGCACACAATGAACCAAAAGTTGCAAAATCCATCCAAGTTTTATAATTTTAAATTATGTTTTGAAGACATTACTGAATTTTAAATTCATTCTTCATTAGATTGTTAGCAGATTTCCGTCGAGTTTTGGATGCCTCAGTAGAATTCGATAATGTAATCATCATTTGAAACATTGATAGGGTTAGAAATTAAAACTAAAAACTATAACAAAATACCTTTCAATCAATAGGTTAACAATATAAATCTATGCTATATTTTTCCTCCATAGGGTGAAATATAGCATAGTGCTTTCGCATAGGCCTGCTAAGCCAAGACAAGTTTCGGCTTCACTTGTGTCTCATCGGCATAAACAGAACTTCTGCTCGAACGGGACATCACGTTTGATCAGTCGTTTGATTGAAACACATAGTGTGTTTTAGTTTTAAGGGATTTGCGTCAAGCCGGCGCTAATCTATTCCGACAATGTGTTAGTGTCGGTTTCTGATGAGGCGAAGCCGAAACGCAACATAGTATGAATATAAATCTGTTCAACGGTTCTGAATTGTGAAATTATGAATTTAAAGAAAAAAACAAAACAAGTTTTGAAAAAGCTTGATTTTTCGGATCAAAGTGGAAGTCTAAAAACGAGAAAAAATACGGGTCTAATATAATTCGATAAGGAACGGTCCTTCCAAATAACAAATCTGAATGATCGCTAAATCTAAATCTATCGATGGAATCGCTATACATGTATGTATATTAGAACGAGCGTAAAAGAAGCTACTTCACTCTATATGATGAGAGGACACGAAAAATGCTTAAATTGAAAGGTGCAACAAGTATCTACTGAAAATGTAGGTCAATAATATTGGCAAAAACGCTTGTCGATTGGTACAATCCCACGCAGTGCACGACAATTGTCGAAAGAAAACAGACTGACGTCTTCCACACTGTCCTGTGCTGTTGTCGCAAACGAAAAGACGAAAAAAGTTTCTGACTGGTTTAAGCACCACGGAATTCTTAACTATGTCGCTTGCAGAAAGTATGCATGGGTAATGAGCCAGTGAGAATACTTTTCTTGTCCAAAACCAAAATTCTTAGAATCGCTGCCAGTGAAATCCCCGACGCAAAACTCTTCGCAAGCGGCACTAGGGCCGGTTTTGGAAGAAACAACTAGCAAACCCACTAACGACTGGGAACTTATTATTTAAATCACTTGGTACTTGCACACAAAGGTAAGCAAAAATACTACCGACTTAGTCTAGCGACGGCGGTACCAGGTGAAGTCGTTTGTTTGTTTATGAAATGTACACGGAAGGAACTAACCTGAGTTTGGGTGACGTGTCAAACGGCGGTTGTAAGCTCGTATTTATTTCTGGCCCAATTTGTGTTTTGAATCGTACTGACTTCACGTTGTTTGTACATAGCACTTCTCGCGCTCAACACTACTATATACGTAGCACTGCTAGGATATGGACACACTAATGAAGAAAAATGATATAATGTCGTGAAGGAATGCAATAAGCTAATGAAAATCAAACTAAACCACACATGAGGGAGGAAATTGTTCTAATGGCGGCATAAAGGCAATTAGATAGGGATCCAAAATGGCTACATTCATAATAAATTCCAGTTATAGTAATGTAACGTGTCGCAACAAAATAATCAAACCACGTCATGTTTTTAGGTTTCTGAACTTTTGGTTATTCCTCCTGTCCCCACTTTCGAGTACCCTCGTAAAGAGCACTGTGGTATAACTCCGATAGCATCGCGTCCGAACCGGCTTGCGTCACAACGCCTGGAACGTTATGACGCTCATGGCTGCCTAATGTACCTTCAAGTGTATCATGAAGACCACTATAAAAGAATAATCAGCAAACTGTGAATAATTTTGCGAATGATATTTTGGGATTTAACGTAAATGCCAATACCTTACTTGAGATTAAGTTTGTTCATGTTCAACGGCAAATCTAAACCGATTTTGAGTATTGGGGTATGAAAACACATCTACGTAATTCAACGTGAACGTTTTGTAACTTTTCCGAATAATAATAGAGATATTTTTCAAAATGTAATGCGTAGGTTAATTTCAAAGATGAAGAATATATTTTTTCGGAGATGAATCATTTGTCCGCCTGAATTCAACGCTTCTTGCAACCGTGGGTTTGATGTTTGATGGTACAGTAAGATTCCGTTTTTGGCACGTTCCGGTTTTGGCATGCTCCCTTTTTGGCACGCTCCGATTTTGGCAACAAATGGGTTCCATTTTTGGCAACATTTTTGTTGGTCATAATAAGTCTTTTAAAAATGTGCAATAAATATTTTTTGTATCAATTGATATCACATTTGACTTCATTTTCAATCATGGGAGTCATATTAACCCTCAAAGGCGCAAATCAATTTTTTTTAATATTGTGAAAATTGTCTCATAGTTTCAATACATTACTGTGATAATTTTGAGATGTTTTTCGCAATGTTGTTTTAAAACAGTTTTATGCATTTAAGGGTTACCTATATTTTACACTATACGTGTTGTATTTATTCATTACAATAAGTGTAGAGATGCATTATTTATGTATAATATGGACAAGTTGCATGTGATTTTTACAACAAAAATGGTTTTCTTCAAACCTAAATATCTTCAAGCATTGCAGTTCGATTTTCAATCTATCAATTCCATTTGAAAGATCAACGATTGGTTAGTTATGGAGAAGCAATAAATTTATTTGTTTTTTAAAAGAACTGTGTCTTTTAAACAAAATTGTTCAATAATTTTCAGAATGAATACATAACAGCCCCAGGAGCGAAATCAACACTACCATTCAGTGAATTGTTCAAGTTTTGACGTTCAGTAGGCGAAGAAAAGCGAATCGAATTAAATGCTATTTTACATATTCGTAATGAGGGGAGTTACACTCGAGAAGTGCGCGAAGATTGTGAGAATTCTACAGGACGGCACAATGGGTAAAATGCTACTTTCGACGCTCAAATCCTCTAGCGCCCTGGGTATGTATCCTGAATCATTTGTGTCTTCAGAAAAGTATATTTGATGAAAATGAGCATTATTTTGACAACTGACTGATAAACATTTCTTGAAAAGAATAACCTTATGACTGAACTACTATTTGGAAAACTGCAGAAAGGACTAAACACAGCAGTCATTTGAATAAGATTACTTTATAAATTACTTGATTTTTTTTCTCAGTTCGAAAAATTATATTTAAATTCAAAAACAAGAAAATATTTGCATACATTTTAGTTTACTCAAAAATTCTCTAGCGAAGTAGGAACTATTTCACTTGAATTATATTTTTTTCCTCATTTCATTTGTCTGCAAAAGGCCCACCTTGTCCCACTTTTTTCTCTTCGTTGTTATAAAGTTAAAGGTTTCTACTAGTCACGAACAAAATTCCATCTGCTGCTTCGTGGGATATTACAAATTTTGTGGAACATATTTTTTAAATATTTTTGATGATAACAACCTTAAAATGTCATGATAACATTTATTAATCTTTAAAGCATTTATATTATTATGTATTTTCGAAGATTTAGGAATAAAACATTTATTTCTAGATATATTTTTCATAAACAAATGTTAAAATTCATTTTCTCGAGAATTTTTTTAAATGTCATGTAGCGCCATCTACATAGGTTATAAACTATAAATGTCTTCAGTACATGTGTTAGAAATATCAAAACAAACAACGACAGACCGGCGAAAGTTTTCTGATAGAACTCCTCTATCAAAAGATAGAACTGATCTAGATCAGTTTCTACTTATCTAGATCAAAACCAAAGTTGTCAAAATAATGTTCATTTCCATCTAAGATACTTTGCTAGACACTAATCCTCCAGGATGTATACCCAGGGCGGTAGAGGTTTTGAGCGTCGAAAGCTTGCCCCACTGTACGACGTCTGAATTTGATAAAATCATGAATAAAATTGAATTTGCCTATTCTTTATTTCATATCATTTCATTTCACATATGATTTAAAAGCCTTAAAACATTTTTGAAGTCGTAAAATGAAAATTCAAACTTTAAAATAAGGTTCCATTTTTGGCACGGTTTCGGTTTTGTCAACTGAAAAAAATAAAATTGTTGCCGAAAACGGAATCCTACTATATATGAATACTTAAGCTTTTTACGTGGAATTCCTTTACAGTGAACGTTTGTTTCTTCGCAAATCGTGAGATTCACTCACTCTGTCTTCGTAACTTTCAACAAAATGGCATAACAAATCCTCGTGCATGTATACTTACGAATAGTGTAGTCAATATGACTCTTGATACATAAACAGGAAATACATTTATTATTCGGTATATGCGCCAGAATAAATTGAAAAAAATGAATAAAATAATCAAATTAGCCAAATGATTAAATTTAATTGATGAAAAAATGGATATAGCAAATTAAATGAATAAAATTGCTTTATTTAATTAGAAATAAGATTATATTTTTTTAAAGAAATTATATAAAAAATCAAACGAGATTAATTTCATTGTCTTCGAATAAAAAATATCTAAACGTAAATAATAATATTATTTTTGATCAGTCTATTCTCAACCAACAAAGGCATCAGTCACAATACCATTGTGCTCTCTGCTGCTACCCCCCCCCCCCCCCCCCAGCGCAAACAGTTGCTTTTTTCTTGTGTGCATTGTCTGAAGAACAAAAAGAACCGTTACTATTATTCTCGTGTGGTGATCTATCAAGATGACTGAGTCTCATCAACAAAATGTGATTCTTCGGGCTAACACCGTGGCCATTGACTTCCGGTCTTTCCGCATAAGACCGAGTGTTGGTGATGTGGAATATTTGCTGAAGGAGAAAATGCAGCTTAGGTTGTCAGTTTCATCCAGTTGGAGCACGCGGTACTGATAACGTTCACAATTTGGCCAGGCGAAAAGATTCATTTCGCAAAACAACTTGAAACACGTTCTGGATTGTGGCACCGCTTAAATCAAGATCCCTTTGTATATGGATAACGGAAACATTGAAATTAAATTACATGATTTGGCACCACGTACTTGCAAAGTGGCCATTAAAAGATTCATGTTGTATTTCGGAGAAGTGGAATCCATTACGGAGGAACTACTTTCCATCCAGGTATTTCAAATGATGTTTTTGGTGAGAATGCGGATAGACCAACCCATTCCCTCCTACCTTACCCTACAGTACACAACAGAAGGGGAGGATACCTTCATACTGCGAACTCTATGTCCATATCATTCTGTGAACAAAAGGCACATTACGGACAACCCTGCTCAGAAACCGCTAAGAAAAGCTCATCTACAGAAAGAAATACCAACATTAAGTTTCCAATATCATTCCCTGAACCACAAACGGTTACCAAATTTGTGGCTGCTGTTCAAGCAATAATGACAACTGCGAAAGCCGCGTCAAGTACCACAAACCCAACAACTAATACCATAAATGAGGGAGCTACTAGCAATGACGGAGGGTTCACGCTCGTGACCAGAAAGGGAAAGAAGTTAGGAACAACACCTGATCACGAACATCAAGGCAGTGACCCGATGACACAATAGATCTAAATATTGGTCGCAGTGGTCCGTCTCCAACAAAAAAAACCTCGATGATGACCCGGACATGTGCGAAGACGACAGAGATATGACCCCCATGATACAGTTGACGTGGATGCAAATATTTCCCCGATACGAAAACGGACCTCCGCGCACAATGGCAAGTCGTGCGTACGGGATCAATATTAGCATTAATTGTTTATTATTTTTATTGTTTACATCATTTAAATATGTAAAAGTCCTACGGCTCCGTGAAGCTAACGCCTTGAGCCGTGCCAAATAAACGAATTAAAAAAATTATTTTTGAAAATTGGCTTACAAGCATCTGAAAAAGTGGCTTCATAAAATAGCAATAAGCCTGCCAGTGTTCCCATTCCATTCTTTTGCTACCTTTTTGTTTTTGTTTTACTTTCTTCGGCGTTGGTGAAGCGAATTCCACGACGATCTGTCCGGAAATTGTTACCGACCATCTTAGATTCCGATGAAACTTTTCATGTTTCGCAGGCATGGAAGACTAAATATAACGTATAGTTTTTTTGTTTTAGCACCAACTGGGTGTCTAGTTAGACGATGTATCTAAACTAGTACCCAAATTAGCACTACAGTGACCGAAATTCCTATAAGCGCATAGCAAATTTTCAGCCACAAGCTCGATTAAAAAATCAAACGACATCAATAATCACTGTAGGCGGTATGTATCTGTAATATATGCTGTTTGAAGTAGTAAATATTTATTTTTATTTATCAATGCTTGGATTGAAGAAATAAAACATACTTTGTGCACAGAAATTCCTATAAGCGCAGCATTAATTTTTATTTAATATTAATGTAATAAAAACAATAAATCTCAACTTTAATATTTTGTTTGTTTTCCATTTTTCAGAATTGTTGCGTAAATTCATTTCGGCATAGAATCGACCAGATTTCCTAACATATTTATTGGAATTTTTTGCCACTCCTCTCTGGAAACCAATTGAAGCTCTCTGACTGTTCCAAACTGGCGTCCACCACTGTATACTCGTCTTGCCAGGATACCCCAAAGGTTCTCAATGGGATTCAGATCAAGACTTCGTGCTGGCCACTCCAGCAACGAGATATCTCGCTCGGCAAACCACTGTTTAGATGCCTTGCTGACATGAATTGCAGCGTTATCTTGTTGGAAAATGAACTCATTGTTCATTACATCTTCAGTAATTGGTATTAATGTATGAATGTGTCTTGGCGTCAGATTGGGATTTTTGGTGTTTTTTGTGTACACCATATGTCCAGAGCCACGCAATATTTGACAAACTCTCCTGTTTGTGATGGGAAGTTCCAGTTCTTCCTTTATTCCTGAAGAATTGAACTTTCCTGTCTCACCCAACTGAATAATTCGGTTGCGTTCCCGGTTGGTAATTTTGGAATTACCTCTATTTTTCTTCCGCATGCCGTATTTTTCACCTTTCTTCAGGAAATTTCGTACTACGGTTTCACCTCTACCAATCCTCTTCGCTACTGCACGGTTGCTTAAGTCGACATCCTTTAGTTCAAGGATTAATCTCCGTTCAGTTTCATCCAAAAATGTCGCTTTAAACTTAAAAAACAATCCCGCTTCGGACACGTTGGTTATGTTCAGCAAGCACTCACTTACAACTGATACACGATATAATGAAAGATTTTAATGGTGTGTGTGAATGCAACTCAATAAGTGTTGCCAAAATGGGCGTGCGCTTATAGGAATTTCTTGTTCAAATAAAGAGATTCTGTCACAATAAATCGAAAAAGCAACCATACGAATTCAACAACACACAACTACAATGTCATGACTCATGTAATGTTCTGACAAAACAGCGATGTACTTATATGCAATCATTAGTTCAATATTATAGAAAATGAACGTGCGCTTATAGGAATTTCTGCCACTGTAGTTAGACACTAAAATCCAAAAAGTCACACGCCTTGTGTGAACACTAAACAACTGGCTTACCGAGTGATCGTAGTACCCTATTAGTTGTGTGGTGTTGTAATAGTACCGAGTGATCGGTAAGCCAGTTGTTTAGTGTTCAACTGAATTTTGGGTACTAGTTTAGAGACATCATCTAACTAGACACCCAGTTGGTGCTAGTTACTGACAAGGAGAATCCGAAACACTAAAAAAACCATACTTTATGTAAGGTCTTGCGTCCTTATGCACAAAAATTTGGCTTTGTCCATAGACATTCGTGCATAGACTAAACATTTTTCACAGTCAATAAAATTATTTTGACTCAAGAGCAATTTTTCAAAAGGGCGTGAACGTTTTCACATGTAGCATTTTCGTAAAAAAAGGTCGATTACCGTATTTTATACAGCAAAATTATCTGAAACGAGTTTCAGGGAATAGATAGGGGAAGCTGGACAAATTCGGGCCTAGTAAGGGTTTATGACCTACAGAATTGGAACGCGCCAACCGATTTACAAAAAACTGTTTTTTCCTGAAAGCCTGATCAATTGCGCACATTTTTAGATGACTTTTGCTGATCTTCTAACGTATTGCATATAAACAGTTCTACGCAAAGGTATATGAAAGGTCCGAATTACCCCAATCCTGTTCCAATTCGGACCACCCATTTCTTATAGATTTTTTTCAATAGAAATTAATTCCTATTTTAGCCTAAGTTATTCCTATTTGATTTTCACTAATTTTCGAATTGTGAAACGAATAGTTCTCGTTGATATATAAAACATTGTAGTAAATGTATAGTAAAAAGTAAGAGCTGGGCCAAATTACCTAAGCGTAGGTTATGAGCTATAACGTCAAAACCTACCAACCGATTTGTGAAAACTTATGTTTTCCTGAAAGCTCCACCGACTGCGCATACTTTCCTTACAAACAATTTTTCGCGATCGCGTATCAGATCGTATAGTTGATGTTTTCGCCCAGAACAAAATATTAAATAAAAGATTTTGTCAAGCAGATCCAATATCACGATAGTGCATTTGATTTAATTAATTGCCAGCAAAAAATTTATTTTTCGGCTTTCACATTTTTCAAAAAAAGCGTTTCGAAACAACATTCGCCCATAGCGCACGCACTCGAAAACTGAGAACCGCTAAATTTTGTGAAATCAACTCTGTTCGATGACAGCCATGAAAATGATATTTTACCTTTTTCACAATTTTTCATGGATAAGGCATCAAGACAGCTTGGGTTCATCTTCCGAATAGCGAAAAACTTTAAGGACGTATACTGTTTAAAATCTCTCTATTGCGCGCTGGTTCGCTCAACACATATTGTTCTGCTGTTTGGAACCCTTACTACCAGAATGGTGTCGACAGAAATAGGCCGTCCAACGCCGGTTCATACGCTTCGCACTCCGACATCTTCCTAGGCAAAACAGATTTCAGTTGCCGAGCTACGAAAACCGTTGTCAGTTAATACAGCTCGACACTCTAAGCATCCGGAGGGACTGCTCTCGAGCCCTGTTCGTCTCGGACTTACTGTCTGCCAGGGTGGATTGCCCTACAATCCTCGGACGCCTTGATCTTCAAGCTCGCGTTCGAGCTCTGCGCAATAACTCTCTTCTGCGAGTCCCGTTCAGGAGAACCAACTATGGGCGCCAGAGCACTGTTACCGGACTCCAGCGTGTGTTTAACAGTGTGGCGACGGCTTTTGACTTCAACCTGACAAGGAACTCGATAAAAACTAAAATAATGCAAATTCTTAAATGTAATTAGTTTAAGTAACCACCATTGGGGCCAAGGGGTCTGTTGGTGACGGTACAACAAATAAACAAAAATAATATTACCATAGCTGAGAAACAGCTGAAAGTCCGAATTGGCAAGCGATCCAAATTGGCCCACTTCCATCTACTTCTGCACAAAAAATGTACACATTGAATAAAATGTGTCATTTTTAACAAAAACTAAAATTCATGTTAAAAATTTAAATTGTAAAACAATCCTTCTTTAATTTTTTTTTATTTTTAGCTTTTTTTTGTTAACCATTTTTTGTTAACGACCTATTGAGTCAATTTGTCAACAGTTGTTACGGCATTTAACTAGCAAGGGACTGGAAGGTGAAGTATATTTTTCAATATTAAGAGCCGTTGTACTCAAGGGAGAGCAAGGAGTTGAAGGGAGAAAGTTCAGAAAAGTGTGGAAAGATCATATATACAAGCTTAGAGCTCACCGGTGACTTAACTTTTTGTCTGCTACCGTAGGAGTCAAGATCTTTTGGCATTAGAAATGCGAATAACCTGAGTCTACGGCATGTCCGGTCAGCTTCATCCAGTTGGAGCACGCGGTACTGATAACGTTCAACAAATTCGCCCAGGCGAAAAGATTCATTTCGCAAAACAATTTGAAACACTTTCTGGATTGTGACACCGCTAAAATCAAGATTCCTTTGTAGGGTGAAGTGCCTATTTTCACCGTACTAAGGAGGGCGCCTCACTGATACATTAATTACTCGGCCTACAAACAATAGAATGCGTACAATAGCTTTGCTTCGTTGTTAAGTACCAAGATAATAACATACATGCGCTGAAAACAGTCAAATTCTCGTGTTTGAGCGCAACGAAAACACGAATCGAGTGCCCCTATTGTTGCGCTACCATTTGACTCAATGCGTTAAATAAAGATGGAAGACACTGCTCTAACCAACGGCTTCAAATGGGTAGCGTGATAATAGAAACATAGCGATAATGGGCTCATCACCCTATATGGATATAGGAAACATGGAAGTTAAATTACATGATTTGGCACCACGTACTTGCAAAGTGGCCATTAAAAGATTCATGTCGATGTGGCGAATCGTTGGACTTATGGATAGTGGCGAATCGTTGGACTTATACTCGCCATTCGAGTTATTGAATTCAAGCCTTTCTTCTCGCTCAGACATAAAGAATAAATAATAAATCGTGCATTAAATTAATGTCATAATGTTCAATGTTGCTATACTTTCTTTGAAACAGTTCGGAAACATCGCTATTACCCAGGGTTCGTAATATAATTTATAAGTGTCTCTTACTATTATCAGTAATTGAAAAAATTTGTTGGGTTTGGGTTTAGTGAATTTTCAGCAGAATGAAAATTCACTAAACCCAATTTATCGAAAATGACTTTTTAGATTTTTTCCCTTTTTTATTTCGACTATGTTAGTCACATTTTCTTTTTTACATTTTAACGACATTCAATTAGCTAAACATTACTGGGTAGAGAAAGTTATGAAACTTAGAGCCATAGTACTCAAGTGAGAGCAAGGATGTGAAGTAAACAGATCGGAAAACTAGAAGTGGCAGGGTCATTAGAACAGGCTTAATACCGTACGGGCTTAATCTTTGTCTTCTGTTAATAAGGGGCGAGCTTAGACCGAATAACTACGAATCACCCGAGCTCACTAACATGTATCCTGATAAAGGTAGACGTATCTATCTTTACCGTGACAACCGACAACTGAATTTTTAGATATAATCGTAAATGTTGAATTTTCAAACCACCCCAAGTGCCAAAACTTTAAGGCATGAAAAAAAATAAATAAATAAACATCAAATATGAATTCAGCGTCACAGAATTACCTTCATGAGAAATAGTATGAATTATAAAAATATGTTAAAATTTTTCATTGAAAGCATCTCTATGATCCAAATACACTAAACAAAATCTTTTACGCCTTTAAAACGATTATTATTTGATTATTGATAGTTAATGATAGAGAAACACGAATAACTTATAAAAAGGCATATTGTCGAAAATTATTGTTTTTGTTGGAGCAAAATTACAAATATCTCGACAACTATCGCATATTGGAAGAGTTTTGTTAAATGCATTTTGATTTGAAATAGAGATTTAGACATATTGTAAACTGTGTCCATACCGCAGAACTTGACCGATCTTCACTATCAGCCCAACGAACTCACGGCCTTACTTCCCGACAAAATCAACGATGCACAGAGCCGGTAGATAACTATTCAGGTATTTCGGATCGCGGAGTAAAAGCGAACTAGCTTGTTCGATTGTTTTAAGTAGACTGACTGTGTATTTCAACGATAGGATCGACAGCCCCAGTGGTTAGTAGTATGGGTATATTTAATCGGCAGTACCAGCATCAAAATTAGTTTACAACCGGACACCCAGATTCACCTGATTCCAAATTAGGTATAGTTCATTTTCTATATATATCAACTGATAATAATAATAATCCATTTGCAATTCAACACTAACAAGTTTCTTCGTACTCCATCATACTATTGTCTGCTGTTTCATCCGAATCGTCCAGATCTGCTAGTTGATACCAGCGTTTGATACGATCAGCTGCATACACCGTAGTTCGCATTCGATTCGAGTTGCGCACGCCCGGTAGATCCTCCAACTCGAAGCGATCATTGTCCAACACGGATTTTACCACATATGGGCCCTTGTATTTCGCCTCCAGCTTGCGACTGTGGCCCATCGCGGTAAGATCTCGCTCTACTAACACCATGTCATCCACCTGATAATGACTCGGTTCCATTCGTCGTTCGTCGAAATATCGCTTCTGCATTCGTTGTCTATTCTCGATAGCATGCATCGCCTGTTGTCTCAGCTCCTGAGGGTTCTCCAACACATTGTTCCCCTCATCGTGTAGCGATAAAATGATGGCATTCTGATGTATGTCACGTGGCGTATAGGATAATATCAACGCACTCGGTGTTACATTTGTAGTTGAATTTGGCATATTGTTGATCGACCACTGGATTTTCGGCAAATGCTCATCCCAACGCACGTTTTGCTCACCCACCATACAACGAATTGCATTTAGCACTGTTCGGTTGGCTCTCTCGGCTTGACCGTTCGCTCTCGGAGATTCAACAGCTGTTTTGATGTGTGTTATTGCGTTCACCCGACAATACTCCTCGAATAGTTTGGCAGTGAAAGCCGAGCCCCTATCCGTCACCATGCGATTTGGTGTTCCAAACGTAGAAATTCAACACAGGCGCAGTTTTTGTTGAACGCACTGCTCGGACTACCACAAACTTAGAAAATCCACAAGTTAGAAGCACCACATACGAATTTCCTCGTGCTGATCGCACAAATGTGGTCCATGTGCACTGTACTGAATGGAACGGGCTCTTTCGGTACACTATGCAAGTATCCTTCTGGTCTTCCCCCTTTACTTTTGTAGAACGCACACTGCGAACAGGCTAGTATATAAGACTGGACATACTTGCGCATCTTCGGGAACCAGAATTTCTGTCTCAACTGTTCCAACACTTTCTCTTCAGCGAAGTGGCCCATTTCGTCGTGGTATGTGTGTACCAGTCGCCAGCGAACTTTATTCGGCACCACGAATTTTTTATCTCCGTCCACTAATCTCATCAATCTGTGTCTCTCCAGTCGATAATTTTGCTTTATTTGTCTTTCTTCGTCAGTCAGTTGCTCTCTTCCCAAAATATTAATAATGTCACACAATCGAGGATCTTGTCGTTGTAGAGCCACAAGAAAATCTGTATTACTCACTTCGATTGCCAATATATCACACAGAACTGGATTCACACTTACACCATCTTCAACCGGATCTCGGCTCAATGCATCAACGTGTCTCATAGCACTACCCGGTCTGTGCTCTAGTCGAAAATCGTATTCAGTAAGCTTTAAAAACCACCGTCCGATTCTGGCGTTCATGTCACGCTTTGTACATGTGTCTCTCACTGCACTACAATCGGTACGCAACACAAAAAAATCAGATAATGACGGAATCTTTCGATGCTCGCTACAACTGCCAACACCTCCAACTCATAACTATGGTACTTTCTTTCCACTTCCGACGTTTTCTTGCTGTAATAGCTGATCGGACGCAAACCTTCTTCCGTGTGCATTAACAAAATTCCTGCCAAACCGTCTTGCGATGCATCCGTGTGCAACTCTAACTCGCAATTTGGGTCAAACAGCACCAATAGAGGTCTATTACTCAATGCTTTCTTCAGCTCTTCAAAAGCCTTAATTTGCTCACTCTTCCACCCGAATGATACATCTTTTTTCAACAGCGTAAAAAACGGTGCTGCCACGATACTGAACTGCGGGATGAATTTACGGAAAAAGCCCGCCAATCCCAGAAACTGTTGAACTTGCAGCACACTCTCCGGGACCGGGTATTCCGCCACAGCTCGTGTTTTTGCTGCACCTGGCTGGATCCCACATTTCGATACCTCGAATCCCAAAAAATCGACCGCCGCCTTGAAGAAATGTGATTTTTTCAGATTGATAGTGAAGCCACTTTCCAGAAGTTTTTCGAACTTATCCAACACTTCTTTCACGTTCTTCCCACCGATCACTAGATCATCGATATAGGCCACAATTCCTTCATTACGAAGCTTCCCGGTCAGCTGGTTCATGGCTCGCTGGAACACTGAACAACCATTGGCAAGCCCAAACGGCATTCGAAGAAAATGATAATGGCCGTCACGAGTCGAAAATGCAGTACCCTCTTGACTGTCTTCCGCAACTGGTATCTGGTAGTAGCCAGAATAGAGATCCACAGTAATAAACACTTCTGCCCCACTGAGCTTATTCAAGCACCATTCAATATCTGGCATTGGGTAACGGTCTTTCACTGTCTTTTTATTTAACAAACGGTAATCTACTGCCATTCGGAATTAACCGTCTTTCTTTGGCACCATTACGACTCGGCTACTATACGGCGATTTCGACTCTTCCACAATACCGGCTTCTATCAGCTCTTCCACTAAACCACGCAAAGCAGTCTCTCTTGCATACTCCATACGATGTGGTTTTACATACACTGGCTCTTGATCACTTAATACGATCTTCATTTCCGTACCTTTCGCGACACCTAACTCATTCATATCCTTCGCGAAGCACGAGCGGTACCGATTCACTAGCTTTAGAATTTCTTCTTTTGAACCCTCTACGTTCAAATCATCAACTTCAATTGGCGAGTATTTCACTTGGCTGTCAATTGTGTACATCGACTCATATTTCCGCGGCTGTACTTCTACTACCATCTGGTTTACCTTTCCCGAATCTGCATTGTGATCACTATCACGTCGAAATTCCAATTTACCGTTACCTTTCACCATCACTATACCATCTTGGTTGAGCACATCCCGTCCCAATATGATGGCAGTGTTCTGTACCCAATTAGGGACAACGTTCAGCTTAACTGGTACTTCAATCTCATCGAGTTTTACAAAAGACCTCACCATTTTATCGACATCCACCTTTTTGCCACCAAAACCGACCAACGTTGTATTTGTCACTTCACTAGCACCGGCCCTATCGGCGAACCGATACTGAATAGTAGACACTTTGCACCCCGAGTCGATCAAAGCGTTCAGTTTCATTCCTCCCACCTCAACCAATTTAACGAAATTGTTTTCCTCTTCTACCACTTGCATTTTTGAGGGTCCAGGTTTCGGTTGTTTCATATTTGAACAATTTTTCGCCATGTGGCCACTAATACCACAACTATAACAGCATCTTTCAGCCACCTTTGAGCAAGCGATCGCCTTATGTCCAGGTTGATTACATCGATAGCACGTAATAACTTTTTCTTTCTTCTCAGTTGTTCGCACATGAGTTGATTCCAACGGTGTATCCATCATACCCTCCATCCACTTCAACTGCGACATCAGCTCATCAACTGTTTCGATTTTTCCTCCGAGTTGTACTCGACATTTGGATACGAACTCTCCTAACCCAGCGATCGCGTATTTCACTACCACACCTTCAGCTAAACCGGCTCGTTTACCCAAAGCAACTTGAGAGTAAATGTACTCTTCAATCGTCTCATCTCTCAATTTTCGACGCGTTGTCATCTGATTGTGGTAGTAAATTGGATCGCGTGCCGACGGGTATGCACGAACCAATTTTTGCGTAAACGGCGTCCATGTAGTAGCTACATCTTGTACTCCAGACCACCACAACTTTGCCGAACCTTCCAGATTCAAACGAGCACAATGTAATTTGGTAGCATCATCCCAATCGTAATGTACTGCCGTAGTTTCGATCTCCTGGATCCACTCTTCCGCTGATAGACACATGGCGTCTTTTGGGTTGAACTTAGTGACCAATTCTCTCAATCAGGCATGCACAAGAACGGTGCTGCTCCGTTTCCTATTGCTGTGCACTGACTCATAATGTGCCATAGCTAAATTCATTGAGCTAGTGCTTGCGCTGGTTTCCGATGAGCTAGAGTTAGCAAGTAGCACGAGCACCGATGAGCGAGAGCTCTCGCTAGCACGGTGATAGCTAGCACGCTGCACGGAGCTATAGCTCAGCTATAGCTAAGCAGAATAAAAAACAACACGTTAGTGTGAGTAATGATGCCTGCATCGTTTTTTCAGCAACCTGTCGCACATTCACCAACGCATATTTCTTGCTTTGTCCTATTCTTTCATTCCATAGCTTACACTACTGCACCATTCTAGCTCATCGGACAAGCTTACCGTGCCAGTTCATTGAGTTAACTCGTGCTAGCTCACTGAGCTAGCTCATCGAGCTTGCTCGTGCCAGCTTACCGAGCTAGCTCATGGTGCTAGCTTATCGTGCTAACTCGTTGTGCTAGCTCTTCGAATACTACAGCTCGAGCACGAAGGTTACCTAGCACGAGCGGTATCAGTGCTTACTGCTTTTGGTTCGTGCAAAGCGGCCGCTCAGCTCGTGTTAGGCTCTCGTGCTGTGCTTTATGCATCCCTGCTCTCAATTCACGGAAATCTGGACGACGAACTGCGCGATCTTGGACATTCGCCGGTTCCATCGAGGCGATAGTTAAGCGATGTTGCAAGCGTTCGATTTCAGCTTCTTTGGCCGCCAATTCTAACCTTAGCGCCGCGGCATCCTGTTCACCATCTCGAGACATTTTGGTCGTTTTTCGCAATGTCACAAATTGATCACGCGAATTATCAGCACCTGTGTTTCCGAATTCACTTCCGCTCTCGTATTCTTCAGATTCCGACATATGGTCTTGGTCAGAACATGTGATACCACACCAGTCACTAGCACGTATCTATGATAACCATATGTTTTTTAACTAACCACGCGGTTCTTTTGTCCCACTATTGTCCACCGATTTCTATAGTTCTAGAACTTTTGACTACGATCGCCTCGTATTGTACCAATTGATCTAACTGTCTACAGCTTGTAAACTGTGTCCATACCGCAGAACTTGACCGATCTTCACTATCAGCCCAACGAACTCACGGCCTTACTTCCCGACAAAATCAACGATGCACAGAGCCGGTAGATAACTATTCAGGTATTTCGGATCGCGGAGTAAAAACGAACTAGCTTGTTCGATTGCTATAAGTAGACTGACTGTGTATTTCAACGATAGGATCGACAGCCCCAGTGGTTAGTAGTATGGGTATATTTAACCGGCAGTACCGGCATCAAAATTAGTTTACAATATGATGTAATTTTATTACATATAAAGTTATTATTTGAAAAACTTTTTTTTCAGATTAGTTCTCCATCATGCGATTATATTCAAAATGTTTGTTTCCTCGTTAGATTTTTGTTGGCAACATATTTAAAAAATTCAAAAATGGGTTTTCCACATATTGAATTTAAAAAAAAAACATGTTTTTCTGTGTATATATTTTTTGTGCCGAAGTATTAATTTATTGTAACTCTTTCTTAGAAAATTTTGCTGCATAAAATACGGTAATCGAAAAAAGTTGTTTTGAAGGTAATGCACGCCAAAATGTCTACACCCTTTCAAAAAATTTCTCTAGCATCAAAGTGTTGTAATTTCTAGAGAAAACCATTAAAATTCATAAACCGATCACAGCTTTATAGTTTTGTTCGAATTGGCGATGGTCGTATTTTGTGGTCGTCCGAATTCACATAATATTCCTCAGTATCAAATATCTATTTGACCCAGCAAAGGTAAGTTCCATGATACACCGTGTGCGACGGGCATAATTGAATCCCACCAGCCATTCAGTCCTCGACACGGAGAAATGCCTTGACTTGAGGGCGCCTGTTTTCTTTCGCGTTTTACGTCATGTATGTAGGAACACAGTGAAGTGTATGTGATACTTCAATCCGCCAGATACCACGTATCCTCTAAGCTGGTTTTGTCCCGAGTGAGACAATAAACTGTCATTGACCTCCTAGTGAATCACACTGCCTATGATCGCATATTTGGCCAATTTTTTATAGGATTTCCTATTTTTATGGAACTGATTTGCGATCATAGGCTGCACAGCCGTATAATACTTTTCAATCTACAGAATAAAGTACAGTAACTTAAGAAAGCTAATCTCGATGAAATATCTCGTTTTTGTGTAAGTTTATAATAACATTGTATCAATCCAATATGACGAAAGTAATTGGTTATACGTTTTATGGATTTTAACACCTTCTAATGAGCGGATTCTGCCTGAATTAAATACACAGGAAGGGAACTTTTAATCAGAAGAGCTGATAATATTTGAAAGGATGCAGTAAATGAGTTATGAAATTTATGCTCGAAATCTAAAACAAGTCCCAACAAACTTTGGAAATTGCGTAAAGTTTCGTAATCAAATAAAAAGTTTACCCGCTACATTACTAATAAATAGGGCAATCTTGCAGCACGCTTACGTGCATCATCATACGTCTACATCTATTATGAACCAACACTGCAACCTAGTGCTTTCAGTAGAAATTGATCTAACTAATCTTCAGGCAACCCACAGCAGAAGAAGTTGGGTTTGCTGTTGGTGGCTTTCTTGATTATGACTCGTTACTAAAAACAAAATCAAATTTTGTTATTAATACTTGCTAAATAGAAAAACAAGCAATTGTGGTCGGAAATTACTTCTCCACAGCTCACGCACAAAATTTCAAGATAAACAAGGATATTTAAATATAAATGGTAATATGGAAATTGGAGAGGAAATGGATGGCTGCTAGCTGCTCACTGGCTATTTGTATATAAATGTGGTTACTCTTCATCCAATGTAACACAGTTGAAGAGAAAGCACTTCCTGGCATTCCATTGCTCCTCCGACAAGTGTATTTCAACCGTTCCCTGAAGACTTGTGCTATTTTTATATAAATTTTCTCACCAACATGTAACAACAGCAGCTACATATTTCGAAAAGACTCGTTCCATTCTGGACGCAGTCATATAATGTTTGCGAAACGAGTTGGGAATTGGGCCAAAAATGGAAAAATAATGAACGGAGCGGAGATTTGATATGTAACCATGTGAGTTAGCGCAGGAAAAGCTTTTCCTCACTCGCCATCAAAAAGCGAATGATGGGGATGTCAGTTATGATCTCTTCTGGCCATTGCACGAGTTGGCCACAGCTGGCATTCTCACTGAGACTGATGCCATTTATGATCGGATGGTTGTCCATCCGTTTCATCATTGTTTCTTGTTGAAATAAATGGGAGATGTCTGTGGGGCAAAACCACCGACTTATGCTGAATAATGAACAAACTGAATGAAAGCATATCTAGAGTGTGATCAAATTAATGCTGTGACTGAGCGAGCCTCAGAATATAAATTGGATAGCAGGATGTTTGGAAGCGGAAATCGGAACTACGAAATGGAGAGAATTCCTCTAGTAATTTCTTTGTGGCAAGTGGTACGTTATGAGAGTTAGGGTTGCACTATTTTACGGCAAGACTTGGCATGTGCCATAATTGTAAATAGGGTTTTATTTATTAAAAACGTTCAGGCGAACTCTTTGATTGGATGAAACTTTACTTTCTAGGACCAAAAAAATAACAGATCGCGATAAGACGAAGAGAAATTACGAATACCATAATAAAACTGCTGATATCTTGAACATGAGTCATATTACTCCACTGTAATATACGAAAGTAAGCTCTAGAATAAAATATCACGATACGGTGAACATAAATTACTAAAATAATAACTAAGATCCTGAAATCATGAAAACACATCACACAACTTGTGACAAAAATATCAAAAATCGTAACTAAGATCCTGAAATCATTAACGCAAATAAACGTAAATCTCTATTCGTGAAAAATATGACAACCACGCGAATAAAAATTATGAAAATCATGACAAAGTTCCTGAAATCATAAACATAAATAACATTGCATCAAAAATCGTAACTAGGATCCTAAAATCATGAACATTAATCTCGATAGTCTGACAGAAAAGTCCGATACTAAACTCATAAATATAACAAAGCACGGTGTCGTGATGAGAAATAACAGAAATCGCGAACAAGCTCCTGAACAACAGCAACAAAACCAAACATTTCAATATAACGCTATGTATGTATTCGAGGCGAAATAGTTTTTCGAAAGCACAAATAGTTCCATGAGTACGAGATTTATTATTCATAATTTCAGGAACTTGGTCACGGTTTTCGTAAATAATTCAGTTAATGAAATCGTCATCTTTAGTTCATGAATTTATGAACGGATTTTTTCCATACACGTTTAAGGTTGCCATCGTTGGGAACTCTAGTGATATAGGGGAGCACACTCTCTTCTAGTATCTAAACCGTACCCTCAAAATTAAATGTCAGACTCATAGTCCGCGCGAACTTCAAGAACCTATATGACTACGTAAATGGGTAGACGGTTATACAATCAATTTTATACGCGCAAAGCTACATCACGCTAACACACGCCGCATGCAATCGCCTACGCGGTCAAACACGTTAACATATAAACGCTCGAGCCCTTCACGATTATCCACGCAATTACGATACTGCAAACATAAAAGCACTTCGGTGATTAAGTGAAACACTTATATATTTATACACGCGGTCTCAAGTGCGAATATATAAACGCTTGCACCAACGCGATCATGACATCTCCACGCCCCCACATCTGAACTACACACTCAATGTCGCAATCAAAATATCAGTCCGCTGCAGTTTTCTTTTAGTAGCGTTTTAATGGGTGGCATTGACCGAATCGTCTAAAATTGCACTGAGTGATTCTGGCAGAGAGCCCTTCCGAAATATATCTGATATCTTAGTAAAGTAGGATTTGTTTGCTGATTTTCGGTGAAATATTTTTCGAGTCTCAGCTATCAAACGTCACTTTTACTGAGATCTCAGCAAAAAAATGTTTACTGAGATCTCAGCTGATCGGTAAAAGATACGAAAAAGTTAAGATTTAGCAGAAAAAATTAAGTGTAGGTTCTCGGGAGAAGCCCTATCAGTAACACAACAATTGCAGACGAGACGAGAAATAATAATCTTTGCGGTTGTTATTATAGCCTAAAGAGCAGCCACAAATTTGGCAACGCTTTTGTGGTTCAGATATTGTAATAGAAACCATTGTTTTGCATTGGTTTGCCGTAGATGAGTTGGCAATCTGTTGAGATCTCCTCTGCATCTCCCGCGCAAGGTTTTCCATGGTAAGCTGTCTGATTGCGGTACTTGCACGTAGGAGTTTGCTCCTCATGAGTGCATAATGTAGATTGTTTAATAGTGCTGCTGTGAGTTTTGTATTTTATAGTCAAACAGGAGGGAATAGGTCTTTCGACCCGCATCTTCGCCACAATGACACCGTTAGGAATACCTGGGCAGATGTTTCTCCAAGCAGCAGGTGTCCGTTTTGCGTTAGCTCAAAAGAGGTACCTCGCTGATAAGTCATGTATATGACTATATAGATGAGTCATGCTTTATGTACATGGAAATTTTAATTTCAATGTTGGCACTTTCAAACACGTGTTTTAAGTTGTTCTGCAGAGAAACGTTTGGCTTAGGCTAATGTGCTAAATTATATAAATACTGCATTGCAGAGAAGATAATGATAGATTTAAGCTCAATTTCACCTTCAGAAGGAATTCCACTTCACGAAAACTCTTTCGTATATGAACAAAATTTGAAGTCAACGACAGCAGCGTTGGGTCGGAGCAGAGTTTTCTCGTCAACTTTACTCAAGGCAAGAATAAATGTTTTCTTTGTTCTCTAGACAGTGCACACTAGATCGATAGACTGCTAGTTAGTCGGAGTTAAGTCATACCGGACTAAGTGACAAAGTATTGATTTCGAGAAAAACGGGTTTAAAGTTTGAATCGCAACATTCTTCACGTTATGATTGGAAATTAATTTTGGCTATAATTCTTGTTTCTTGTTACATATTTCAATACTGGTAAAAGTCGAATGTAGCCGCAGAAATTCTTTACCCAGTGCTATCAATATCTCATTTTTTTATATTTTGCGACTTAGTCCGATCTGACTTAACACCGACCAGTTGTAGTTCACTTGGCTCGTTTGTAAGTCTGATTCGGACAGAAATAGAAAGTGAGATCGACAGTTGTTTTTGCAGTTTTATCGATCATACCTCACAGATATTTGAGAATGCCAAGGACCCACATTTACTGCTATGTCAGAAATACTACTTGGGACCGTTGATGTCACTTCTTTACTTCAATCATGTATATCTAGTGATGAAGATTCCACATCAGTCCATTGCAAACGATCTCATGATATTTCATCACACCAAATCAATTGAGGATTGCAGATTTCACCAAGAATAACTTGATCAACAGGATTTCCCAGCTATTTTGGAAAATATTAACATAAACGTTGCTCTTCGCACAATGCTCCGATTACCAATTTCACGCACTAATTATAATATGCATAAAGTTATCTGTGACGTACAAAGGATCTTCAACCGAGTCACTCTATTGTTTGTCTGTATCGTTTTTATATTATTTTCATTTTGATGAGAATTATGCGCATGGCGTGACTTGACTATACAAACGATAAAACAATTAACAAAAGCTATCCGAGATTAGATTAATTACTTAATGTTGGGACTCTAGGATATCTATTGAATAATATAAGACGCATATAATATTATAACACATCAAGTTATGGATTTTCACTCCCCAAGTCCTCCTGGACTTTTACTCGCCTGATGTGGTCACCCTAAAATAGATAATTCGTCAATTTGAAATGTCAGTGAATGAAAATTTACAATTATTTACCATTTGTCAACATATTTCCCTAAAGTATTGATAATACTTTAATAATATTTGATATATATTGGTAAAAAATAAATTTATATTGGAGAAAAGCGGATCAAACGAGAAAAATTTATAAAAAATAAAAATTAGGAACTGAACCAACAACTAAGTTTTACTGGCAAAATGCGTGCTAATCATCTGCCCCTTTAACAAGTCGACACGAACTATACATTCAAATTTCCATCACAAATGGCCCTCCATCATTGTTCATAGTCTACAAAACAAGTCAATCAACTTTCATACATTCATAATGCTGGAGTCAGGCTAGAAAAACAAGAACGAAGGCTAGTAATGAAGACCTAAAACGCCAATCATCGTTTCAAATTCTCTCCAAAACAGCCCGCAAACTTGGTCTTTCACCTGTTTGTATATGAACGGAAAAACTTCCCAGCAATAAAACTACCAACAATTGGTAGAAAACACTGTGGTTTCCTTCTTTTCCCACCCCGTCCATGACAATTCACACGCTTGCACATGGAGAAACTTTATGTCCGACCGGTATGTTATACATTTCTATTTTCCTGCAATCCTGCTAGCCGTTGGTTGGCGCCAAACTACACCCAATAATAATTATGTAGTTTTTCGTCTGTTTTTCGCGTAAATTAGAACCGAAATCCGGAACAGAACCACATTGGCTTTGACGCTGAATATGTGCTGCGATGATGTTTCCCGGAAAAAGTTCAACATTGGAATTGGCCACATCCAACCGGTCGGAATCGACCACCATTCCGCAGAGTCATCATTATTCTGTCATTATTTGCTACCACAGCATGATGGACGGTTATTTTAACCGTGTGGTTCAATTGTTTATTTTTGCGCTATGCATGCATGGATAGACATTGGAATAAACTAATTGGTGGTTTTACATAAACTTTTAAAATGTCTTTAAAATCTATAATATGCTCAGTAGACTGCCCAGAAAAATGATGAATTTTTGAAAACTCAATTGACCCACCCTGAGTCGATTTTTAGTCCCACCAGAAGTACTTGTACCAACTCGAATGAAGCAAATCGGACAAGTCTGGCTACCGGACCAACGCACACATGTGTTATGTTATATATACAAATTGAACCAATATACTAAATACGCGTCGATTTCCCGCTTAAATGGAATCGAAAGTCTTACTGTAATGTTACAATTCAATTGATACAAACATTACAGTAAAGCGGGGCTAGCTGATGGAACGATGACCTCGGAACATCTCTGGCACTGTACACGAAATGGGTCATCGGAAAGTCAATTGAGCTAACACCTTCCTAAATCCGTGAACCAAGTTATTTGCATGAATGTTTAAATACATGCAAACATCTTTTTTCTGTAAATCACTACCAGCTAGTGGGAGATAGGATGGTTAACACACACACACACACACACACAAGTCTGGCTACCGGACAAACGTGCCTGAAGTTTTCATGGGATTTTTCGGCAACTTACATGGAGAAAACCTACCAGCTCGCATTTTCACCGCTAGGTGGCATTGTATGCATCGTATTATCACTGTAAGTGAATAAAGAAAAATTTAGTTGTCTACAACTTTGCCGAAGACTGCTAGTCAATCCGGCTTTGTTCAAAGAAGTTATTGAACTTTAACGAAGTGATGTCTGAATCAGTTTTGCATGGGGCCTAGCGGTGCATGGTTGTGTATCAGTACTCGAGTCCCGCGAACTATACATTTTTGGGAAATGATGGTTAGAATTAGCAGAATAGTATGTTTAGAAAGAATTGTAGTACATAATACGATAGAAAATTTTAGTTCCACCTGTGACCGTATAGAGGGAGCCAACACTAACTTTTCATAGCAAGAGAGATTCGCTATCGAGATGTTCGGAAGGAATACTGCAAAATGCCTGTTCTACAACTTTGTAGCAGATACCTATTTTTTTCTCTCTCTCCGTTGAAAAGTTCGTGTTGGCGCCCTCTATGCGGTAACATGTGGAACTAAAATGTTCTAACCAAAACATGACTCGTATTATTTACTATAATTTTTCTGAACATGCTGTTGAGTTAAACCTTATTTCACAAAAATGTTTAGCTCGTGGGAATCGAGTACTGTACACAACCATGCACTGCTACGCCCTATGAAAAACTGACTCAGGCACTTCGTTAAATGTTAAATAACTTCTTTGAACAAAACCGTATTGACTAGCAGTCTTCGGCAAAGTTGTATACAATTAAATTATTATTCTTATTTTTACTTACAGTGATAATATGATGTATACAGTGCCACCTAGTGATGGAAATGCGAGCCATTCGGGTTTCTCCATGTAAATTGTCGAAAAATCCCTTACAATCTTCTGGCACGTTGGTCCGGTAGCTAGACTTGTCCGATTTTCTTCAAATATGGACCAAGAACTCCTGGTGGGACTAGGAATGGACTCAGGGGTGGGCTAATAAGGGTCATTTTGTTCTTGTGCACAGTGTCTTTAGCATTTTCGTGTTTTGTAAAAGCTGAATACTTTGCAAACCGACGGAAAAAGTAATAGTAAAAAGCCATAGGGCCTCAAGGAACGAAGATGTGTGAAAGCATAATCCCACCCGAAGTAATACCCAAGCATTTTATTGAACCTGATCACCTCAATCACAGGAGCACTGGATAGTACTAACACTTTAATTATGTCCAGCTTTTATTGAAACTATAGAGTAAACTAAAACTCGCTAACATGTTAATTGAACAAATTCACAACAACCCCTGGCAGGTACATGGAGGCACTTGGTTGCTTATTACATCACAATCATTCGTTGTTGGAAACACTTAAACTGTCGAAAGCAAGCAACCAGGTAGTTCAAATTAAACCTAAGAGTTTGCGAAAAATAAACAATCGGCTAGAGTGGAGAGTAAAATTAAAACACTGGAGACTGCAAATAGACAATGAACAGAGCAAAAATGTTGGGAAAGTTTTTCAGAACTGCAAACCGCACCATTATTGCACCAACCTATCGTCGTCACCGTGCTCGAAACCCGGCGTATAGTCCGGACCGTTCAAGCATGGCCCGACGACCGACATCCCGTATCGAAGAAACCGACCGAAGCACCACCCAACACACCAACGTCACTCCCACCAACAGCAACCAGGAAACGCAGGTTTAAACGTGAAAGAAAATGGGTGAAACAAACTGGCAAAAGCTGTTCGTGACTTTTACGAGCCAGAGGACTCTCTATGCCGGATACGGGGCCACGGGTACCCAGCCCACGATAGTGTGGTAGAAAATGTGTGCTTCTTTTTGATGTTTCGTGTTGGCAGCAAATTAAGGGTTCTAATAGTCAAAAAAGCAGGAACATGTATAATGATGGTGAAGTGCACGGATAGTGGAGTCCGCCTAAACTGCTTATTCCCAGGGTGGGGTGTAAACTAACGTTTCTTGAAGCGTAACTTTTGTGGTTTGAATATGGTCAGCACGGAAGCAAGGGTAAAAAAGCGAAATGGTTATGTAGGAAAACAGTTCGGGCCAGTGTGTTTCAGTTTTCGCTCGTTTCTTTTGAATTTCCTTCAAGTGTTCATAAACATTTGAGTCGGGAATGTTTATTTTTAAACGATTGATTCAAATTTCTCATTTGGATAACATCTTACCGCCGAAGATGAAACTGAACGAAATTCAAACTAGTCATATCTCGAACTAGCCAGTAAATCTATAAAATAACAAAGCGCGATCTGGAGACTAATCGGTAAAAAAATTTCACTAGAACTTAACTATATCACCCATGTAAATCGAATTAATTATGTGTATTTTATAGTTCTTTGAATTATGGTATTTTATAAGTTAAACTTCATATTTTAACGAAATCTCAAGTACACGTGCGTTGTAAAAACTTTTAATAATCGTGGGAACAATAATATTTCTCCAAAAGCAGGCACATAGCCAGAAGCCAATCTAGTTTTAAAAAAATGAATAAAGGAAAAACATGAGACTCTTAATAAATTTGGGTTTCGCTAGTATTGAACAACTTGATGAGAGGGGGACGGGCATAGCGTGGTTGGTATATCGATTATCTTGTACGCAGCTCACCTAGGTTCGATTCCCAACCCCGCACATGGGGTCAGAGATTTTTCCAAAGAGATTTCTCTAACCCGAAAAGAGGTGAATAACCCTAAGGTTAAAACCTCTATAATAAAACAACTTGATTAGAAAATGACCAAAATGAAATAACCCACATTTTGCATTTTTTTCAGGAAACGAAAAAAAACTTCTATATTTTCAAATTGATAGTTTTACATTTCTTACAAAAGAAATGTATAGGATTCGCTCGAACTTGAAATTTTTTTTCCGAGGCCCGGAGGCCCGAGTCTCATATATGTACAAAAACCCACCGTCTCAGGGAATGAATTTGGGCAGCCTACTGACCCGCTAAAACAACTACTCTTGCATGGAACCTTATTGCTACCTGGCACTACCTTACGGAATTACTTTGGGGAGAGGTATTTTTATCTGCACAGCACATACCCCAATCCAATTACTTAGTTCTTTCAGTACGGTTACAGCGCCACTCTTCGACACACCACCAGTTCTCGGCCATCCACATAGGCTGGCAATTTCTATATGGCAGTCGGAAAGCTGGCTGTGGGTGGCAAACTTCAGATTGTCTAATCTACCGAACCCTCCGGCTGCCTTGTTCCTTTCAGCACCGGAATTTCTTTTCGTACCATTCAGCACCACTTAGTCGTTGAGCTCCTGACTTGTTCGCGTACTACTCGGTGTTTTCCCTGACGATGGATCTAGTCTTCTCCGACGCAGAATTCCACCACGAGAGAGGTTTTCCCGAAACCGAGCGGTTTCTAGAGCCATTCAGCTCCCCGCTTCGTCCCGATCTACAGGCGGTGGATTTAGCCTACTCAACGGGCCAGAGTGCTGAGATCTGTCTAGCAATTCCAGGTGGGGCGTAGTTTCTGATTCAGCGGCGCCCCTACGACCCACTGCTAGCTATTCGACGCGGTCTACTCGCTCTAATTCCCGGCGGTGAATCGTACTCACGAGCTACCCGATAGGGTGTCGAGATCGGTTCGACGATTCCGGTGAAGCCTGACGTCTGGTTTACTGGCAACCCGACGACCGAACCCGGTGCTACGTCGCGTATTATACAACTGGTCCCCTGCGGTGGACCTAGTCTACACCGACGGAGAGTTCTCCGGCGGCGGAATTTCTTCCGAAATCCGATTTGTGGCTTCACGACGGCTCTCTAGCCGATGGCGCTACTTTGTTGGTCCCTTCATTGCTTCCTCTGTAACTCGTAAAGTACACTTGACAGCATCCCAGATATGCTCGTCGTGGCACACCTCTTCGACAATATTGTCAACTGTCACACCAGACCTTTACACTTCTTCGGACCTAGGGTATTCGAAGACCATGTGTTCCGATGTCTCTTGCACGTTCTCACGCTCCGGACGAAGGGGTGATGAAGCATATCCAAACCGATGCAAATACTTCCGGAAGCATTCGTGCCCGGACAAAACAGCGTCAAATGTAAGTTCACCTTCCCATTCTTCCTATTTACCGAAGCAGACATATTTGGGATTAGTCGTTGGGTCCACCTTCCTTCTCCGCGTTGTCCCACTCTTGCTGCCACTTAGCTCAGAGCAGTCTTCTTGCATCGCGTACAAGCGCAGATAGGGAGCCAGAGTGATGCAGATAGGGATCATTCCAGCAATTATGTATACCGCCTCCGACGATATCGCTCTGTACGCACTCACGATACGAACGGCCATTAAACGAAACGTGCTTATCAACTTGGTCCGGTTCCGCTTTGAGTTCAGCGCAGCAGCCCAGGCCGGTACGCCATACCTCAGTATTGAGGATAAGACACCCGCCAGGAGTCGTCTCCTGCTCCATTTTGCTCCTCCGTGGTTCGGCATGATCCTTGCCAATACGTTAGTTGTCCTCGCAGCCTTCTCACATACATAGTCGACTTGGCTGTTTTAATTTAACCGCTCGTCGACCATCACACCCAGGTGCTTCAGCGCACGCATCGATGGAAAGTATTGTCCCCCAATGCTGATCACGGCACGCGGGCACCTCCACCAGTTGCAACTTGACGCGAGCCAACCAGGTTTCCACGATGCCTATTGTCTCTGCCGTCAACATCTCAACCTCTCCAAGGATCTAGCCCGTTATCACAGGAACAACATCATCTGCAAATCCGACGATCTCCACTCCTCTGGGCGGTTCCAGTGTTAACACTCCGTTGTACATTATATTCCAGAGCATTGGGCCGAGTATGGAGCCCTCTGCGGTACTCCCGCTGTGACCCTAATCGACCTCTGCCCTATGTTCGTCTCATAGACCAGCACACCCAGCTAGCATTATTGAACGCGTTCTTCACGTCGATCGTTACCATGGCGCAGTAGCGATTTCCTATTCACTTTTGCTTCGATGCTTGCTTTGCATTCGCGATGACTGTGCGGATGGCGTCCACCGTCGATATCCCTTTCCGGAACCCGAACTGCCTCTGCGATAGTCCGTTCTCACTTTCAGCGTAGGACTTCAGTCTATTGAGGATAACCATTTCTAGAACCACTTGGTAAACCCAAGTGTATCCAGCAGGAATATAGGCCGACAAGATACTGGATCTGCTAGTGGTTTACCTAGTTTTGGCAACAACACCAGCTTCTGGATCCTCCATCTATCCGGGAAGTAGCCATCGTCCAGGCATTTCTGTAGGACTATCCTGAACATGTCCGGAAACGCCAGGATCGCGGTCTTCAGTGCCACATTGGGGATACCGTCCGGTCCAGGACTTTCCTCGCTGTCACCCTTTTGTCACTACAAGAAGCTCGTCGTTGGAGATTCGATTGTCACCTGCATTTCCACCAGCCATGCGGTTGGGTCGTGCTTCAGGAAACGACCCTCCACGATAACCTTCATTTTGTCAGCACACATTTCGACTGGCCTCATTGGACGACACGGGAAGAATTGCTCCAGGGGTTAGCGTTTACTTCTCTGCAAGCTCCTTGTAGCAGGTTGACTTAATTAGTACTATTTTGCGTTTAATAGCGGCCCTAACCGCCCGGAATATTGCCTTACACTCTTCTATGACTGCCCATATCTTGCTCTCTGAACGCGTCTTCAGGCTTTTGGACAGGCAATCCGGAGGACACCGAGCCTTTCGTTCCACCAATATGCTGGACGTCAGCAGTTTCTCGGCTCTATTTTTCTCGGCACTGTCACGGCACACGCTTTCTTTACTGTTCCCGAGAGCTCATCGACATTCTAAATTAGAGTGAGACTGTCAGCACGAAGTACTTCCACAAAAACGTCCTTGTCGAAATCCTTTAGTTTCCACTTCCGCTCGCCAGTTCTCACTTTCCGCATTACAATACAATTCCGTCGAGCAATGGTGTAGTGCATCGCTTGATGGTCGCTGTGTGTGTACCACTCACTAGCTCGCCAAATCATGTTATCTAGCAGCGACGGACTGCAGAATGTTATGTCAATAATGGACTCCCGATCGTCGTTACAAAATGTGCCAGTGGAAACTTCGGTGCACAGTGTTACGTCTAGCTTCGCCAGGGCTTTCAACAAGCTATAACCTCTTGCTTTGGCTAGCCTCCACCCCACTTCACGGCCCAGACGTTAAAGTCTCCTCTTATAACAACCGGCGTTTGTCCGATTAACGAGTCGGTTAATGCGCCCAGCATCCGATAGTACTGCTCTGGTGTCCACCGTGGGGGAGCATAACAACTACATACGAATACACCGTTGATGCTGGCGATCACGAAGCCTTCGTGTGCGTTATCCACCACAGAGACAGGGATAGCGCTTCATCTTAATTCTTGTTTCCCGATCATAATAACTTGAAATGAACAAATACATTCATAATAGGTATGTACTTGCATACTGCCTTCATAACTCCAGAAAATAATTTGAGCAATTTTATTTTTCACTAACGTATTAATTTTGGCCCATTCTCACACCTTAGATCGGGTGATAATGTGCCAACGAAATTTACATTACTTGCTGATGTGAAAAATGTTAAGGAATTAATATGTATTTATTAAACGAGCAGTTTAGGTCTAATAATAATATCAATAAACTAAAATATATGATGTCACCTTAAGCATATTTATGCAGAGGAATAAGTCGTAGTCCGTTGCATGGTCTTTCGTCTACAAATTTTCATGTTTTTTACCCTATTGCTGCTTGTTAAAGGTTGCCACTTATAAAAACGTTCAAAGAATGTTTCTATAAGCTTGATACAAATTCTTGAGAGGGGGACGGGTGCTGATGAATTCATCATGCTTTCTGGATACTCAGGTACAGGAACACTTTCCAGAACCTGGAACAACAATCACGTTGGCCTCGTCGAAGTTCCAGATATATCCTCGTGGAACATTATTGACATCCACCAAAATCAACAATCTTGAAAAAAGTTCAACTGTAATGACAACTCAGTTCCAGGCTAAGCTCATTTTTATATTGGCCTATAAGAAATTACTATTTATTTCTGGCAAGTGAAGTTGGTCTTAAAACATTGCGTTATTCATTCAGAAGAAGCCAAATCGTTCAAAGACGTTATAAAGGTAACAAATGTTGTTACTTCATTCGGTGAGAATACACACTGACTAGAGATAGTCAGGTTCGACGGCCTGGACCCAACCCGATCGCGATGAAACGTCGCTGGGGTGTAGAACAGCGATTTCAAAAATTGCCATTTTGGGCATTCTAGTGACCATGCATATGGAGTAGAAGCACTATTCTTTTATATTAAAACAAAACATTTCAAATCCATTGATTTTATCATGATGACATGCCAATTTATACCAAATCCATATAGCGCTGACAAATGTAAATGTGTGAAAGACAATGATTGGCATTAGCTAATACGCTACCTATTTATGGATTCAAACGTGGCACATGGATTTAACTCTGTATTACGACTGGTTGATTCCAGTTGCAATATATAGACTGAAACTTATCACGTAGACCTAGCATTACTCATAATAATAATTAAATTGACATATTGTTATGCTTCAACATGTTTTTTTTAATCTCACAAGTGACCATCATCATACGCGTGCATAGTTTGGAAACGGATCGATAATTTTAGAATAAAATACATCCCTATTCGCTCTTAACCTTCAAACTACCAAGCCTTCTTCGATACACCAAAATCGACGTTCAATTGGCCATAACTTTTTTTCTGTTTAATCGATTTTGATGCAGTTTTTTGCCAAAGAACCGGAAATTATTCCAATTTTCGAAAATCTGTTTAAAATCGTATTCGGAGCTACGACCCCGGAGTAAATCCAGATTGCAGTGGGGTACCAACTTTTGGTCATTTTCAGTTTTTCATAAATATTTTCAAAACAACGCTAGAATTCAACATTTTTCGACAAGAATTTGTCAGAATTGACCTTCTTACATAATAATTGCACTTCATATATTAGTAATACGAATTGGCCAGTTCCTGGGAGCGGTTCCCAAAAGTGGCCATTCATGAGCTTACATTGCATATGCTTTATTATAACAGAAACACTAATTTATTTCAACAAATCTTATCAGATCGTCTACTTAGTATAGCAAGCAATTAATTCAATAAAGATTTAATATAGATTTGCCACTTTTTGACCAGTTCCGGGAATTCCGGAGCACGGTTCCCAGGACGAAATTTATTTTTTATGATAATTGTGGAATGCGGCACATCAAAAAACATCAACTCGATGATCTATGAAGAATGCAATCATATACGAAGGTATCCGGACACATGTAGACACTTGATGACCAGTTCCGGTAATTCCGGAACATGGTTCCCAGGTCAAATTTTATTTTTATGATAATCATAGCATGCGACACATCAAAAATTATCAACTCGATGAGCTATGAAGAATGCAATCATATACGAAGGCATCCGTACACATGTGGACCATTAACGACCAGTTCCGGGAATTTCGGAATACGGTCCCCAGGACAAATTTTATTTTAATGATAATCGTGGCATGCGGCACATCGAAAAACATCAACTCGATGATCTATGAAGAATGTAACCATATACGAAGGCATCCGGATACATACGGACACTTGATGGCCGGTTCTGGGATATCCGGTACACGGTTCCCAGGTCAAAATTTATTTTTATAATTGTGGTATGCAGCACATCAAAAAACATCAACTCGATGAACTGTAAAGAATGCAATCATATACGAAGGCGTCCGCACACTTGTGGACCATTGATGACCAGTTACGGGAATTCCGGAACACGGTTCCCGGGTCAAATTTTATTTTAATGATAATCATGGCATGCGGCACATCAAAAAACATCAACTCGATAATCTATAAAGAGTGCAATCATATACGAAGGCATTCGGATACATACGGACACTTGATGGAGAGTTTTGGGAACTCCGGAACACGGTTCCCAGGACGAATTTAATTTTTATGATAATCATGGAATGAGGCACATCAAAAAACATCAACTCGAAGATCTATGAAGAATGCAATCATATACGAAGGTATCCGGACACATACGGACACTTGATGACCAGTTCCGGGAATTCCGGAACATGGTTCCCAGGTCAAATTTTATTTTTATGATAGTCATAGCATACGGCACATCAAAGAACATCAACTCGATAAGCCATGAAGAATGCAATCATATACGAAGGCATCCGTACACATGTGGGTCATTGATGACCAGTTCCGGGAATTCCGGAATACGGTTCCTAGGACAAATTTTATTTTTATGATAATCGTGGCATGCGGCACATTAAAAAACATCAACTCGATGATCTATGAAGAATGCAATCATGTATGAAGACATCCGTACACATGTAGACACTTGATGACCAGTTCCGGGAATTCCGGAACATGGTTCCCAGGTCAAATTTTATTTTTATGATGATCGTGGCATGTGGCACATCAAAAAACATCAACTCGATGAACTATGAAGAATGCAATCATGTATGAAGACATCCGTACACATGCGGACACATGATGCCCGGTTCCGAGAATTCCGGAATACGGTTCCGAGGACGAATTTCGTTTTTTATGATAATCGTGGCATGAGGCCCGTCAAAAAACGTCAAGTCGAAGATCTATGAAGAATGCAATTATATACGAAGGTATCCTGACACATACGGTCACTTGATGGCCTGTTCCGGGAATTCCGAAATACGGCACATCAAAAAACATCAACTCGATGATCTATGAAGAATACGAAGGCATCGATACAAGCGGACACTTAATGACAGGTTTCAGGAATTCCGGAACACGGTTCCCGGGTCGAATTTTGTTTTCCATGATGAGCATGATAATATATGAAGGCATCCGGACACATGATTCTCAGTTCCGGGAATTCCGGAACACAGTTCACAGTACGAAATTTTTTATTCGATTTTTTTGTTTTTGAGTTGAGATATGCGGTTCATCAAAAAACATCTACTCGATGATCTACGAAGAAAGCAGTCATCCAGACACATACGGACATTTGATGGCCGGTTCCGTGAATTCCGGAACACGCTTTATTTTCCTTTCGTTGCTAATGGTCTGTGAAACCGTAGTACACAAAACAAATACTCTGGAGCAGAAAAGCATTTGTTTTGTTGCTCATAAGCTGTGCGGATTATAGCAGACGCATGTGAGTGTGTCATCGCTCCAAATTTGGGCTCCTATCACAACATGTCCCGTATCAACTTAATGTCACTCCTGAATACCATGTCTACAAACATGTCTAGTATGAATAAGAAAATCGGAGACAAATAACTGTATTGTGGCGACTTGTGGTTACTTATACTGTGACATTTTACTTATGAGTTTCTCATTTGACTTCCCACAAATTTCAGCATTGATCATGATCGCTGAGAAATATTTTCCTAAAAAGGCAAATCAAATTGGCACTAAAAATGGGGTAAAGATGAGGTTGAGAAGCTGAACGATAATTTTTTTTAACCACACCAACGGGGAAAAAATATCGTTCATCACGCATATGAAGTTTACTATTCCATTGTATGGTATTGGTGATGTTATAGTTATAGGAGTAGAGGATAAAGCCGGCGCAAAAAAACAAAGTGTCAATAATGTGGATTGAGAGAGGGGTGTGGTGGTAAAAAAAGACTATCCAATTCTATTTTATCTCTTTGTGGTTCGTTGATATTTGCACTCAATCACTGTGTGCGAATTACTGCATGTACATGAGGATGACTTTTGGACAAGAGAGCGTTAGCTCAAAATCAAAAAATGCGACCGCGCTATTTTGGATAAAACTTAAAAAAATAAGTTACGTAATGGAGTGTAGTATCAAGGCTTTGCTTTAAATACATTACAGATCTTACAGAAAAATATATCGGCCAAGGAACCGTATTCTGGAATCCACGGAACCACAACATCAATAGACCGCATGTGTCCGGATGTCTTTATATATGACTGCTTTCCTCGTAAATCATCGAATTGATTTGTTTGGTTATGTTACTCTCCATCAAGTGTCCGTATGTATCCGGTTACCTTCGTATATGATTGCATTTTTCATAGATCTTCGAGTTGATGTTATTTTATGTGCCTCATTCCATGATTATCATTAAAATAAAATTCGTCCTGGGAACCGTGTTCCGGAATACCCGAAACTCTCCATCAAGTGTCCGTATGTATCCGGATGTCTTCGTATGTGATTGCACTCTTCATAGATTATCGAATTGATGTTTTTTGATTTGCCGCATGCCATGATTATCATAAAAATAAAATTTGACCCGGGAACCGTGTTCCGGAATTCCCGGAACTGGTCATCAATGGTCCACAAGTGTACGGATGCCTGCGTATATGATTGCATTCTTCACAGATCATCGAGTTGATGTTTTGAAGTAGAATACTTCTAACGTTTCAATATGGGGTCCCGTTTCAAAAATTTCAGTTGAGAAATTTTCCCAGGTTTGAAATGCGAGTATCTTCCGTTCTACTGGACGAAATCGCAATATTTTTGCACTATCTGATCGGAAATTTGTGCACGTATATCGTATTAAATTTCGGAATTACTGCGACTACTATAAATAAACCAAAACAAGGATTTTCAGAAAATCCTTCGGAAACAGCGAGGAAAATGCGCAATTTGTCAGCATATCCCACGCAGAGCCGTCAAAAAGGAGCATGTAAGCGTTTCATTACATACGGGAATGTTATATATACAGGTCACGCGAGCTTGTTTTGTATCAGTGGGTGCTCGCTTACCACACGAGCAACATGCTCGTCCGGACGGTACAATGAGCGGTATCATGTTTGCGTTCCCGTACCAAGCGTCATCGCCAGGTTCTTCGTGATAAAATCTAGGGAATCACCAAATCTGCCAGTCGGCGTCTGGCTCGTCGTGGTGATGTAAAATGCATCTCCAATTTAATCTACGAATGCTGATGGTGTGCAGAAAAAGCGCAAAACCGCAATGAATGTCGTCTATACTCTGAAGCGGCAGGGACGCACTTTCTATGGATTTGGAAGTTGAAAAAGTAGAACTCACTTGTATCATTATAAAAAAGGCCCTTTTCAGAGCCACCAAAATCATTTCAAAGAATGAGTTTGCATTTTCTGTTTCATGGACTGTTTCTCCCTGGAGAGCTATTTGGGTTAAACCCTAAATTATGATTTATTTCAGTACGCAAATTGCAAATATGGTCAGAAACAAACTGGAGTGAAGTGAATTTTTACTAGGCGCATTCAAAAAAGGTTTCAATTCTCAAACATTTTACAAAGGTGCCGTATTACATTACTCTCTTTACCCTTAGTGTTCGATAATCTCCGTAGTGGAAACACAATTTCAATTTTGTTCTTTATCAAAAATATGTGGTCGACCAACCAAGGGGTGGAGCTACGACGAACACATTGAGGACAACACAAAAAAGGACGAGCTTACGTTGTGCTGTAGTCAGGTATAAAAACTCAGCATGCTGTTGCTTACGCTCAGTTCGTTTCCAGCATCAGCATGCAGCGGTTCGTTTGCAGCATGTTCCGCGAAATTCAAACCGCCGTCCATTTGCTGCTGTCACAGAAGAGTTGGCCAAGCACGCCGTCTTCGATGGCACCAAAACTGTTACCATATACACCAGCACCAAGTAAATTTCGAAAACTGCCCAAAGAAAAGGCCCTTTTCAGGGCCATCAATTTATCGACAAAGAATGAAATTGAAGTTTTGTTATTACAAGCATCAGCTTGTCAAGAGCGTTGGACGGTAAGTGAGCCACTTGTGAACAATACCGTCGCTTTCACTAGAATGGCACAAAATGAAAAGTTATTTGTGATTTATAGACAGTTTAGTGTAATGATTCAATTTACAAAAATCGAACGTTTCGATATAGGGGCTCCGTTTCAAAATTTTCGGCCAGAATGCTGCCTGTTTTTTCAAACGTGAAAATCTGCTGTTGTATTGAATGAAAACCTTCGATTTTTGCGCTGATTGGAAATAGTTGTGACTAATTCTGTAGAATGTACAATTACTGAAAATAACGGATTTTGTGAAAGCAGTGGTTGGTCCATACAATTCGATTCCAAGCCAGACTAGTTTTCGTTGGAAGGTCCACCTCTGACAATAGAAGTAAACTTTTTTACTATGAATTCAACTACAACTTCCTTGAAAACAGCACAGCTAAAAAACTTTTGGGAAAAACGCGCAAACCTAAATTTTTCACTATAATGGAAACTGCCTGTGCCCAGCCGCACAGCATCATCAATATTGATAGTAATTCAAGCCGGGAGGAAAGAGGTTGTAAGGCAATGGAAAACGAAAATTTCATTTATATCTTACTGGAATATAATTGGCTGGTCCTGAAAAGAACTTGTTGGTTTGTGGTTTATTTTGGGTCACAATTTAGGCCTGCTCGATTGCTGATAGCTGTGAATTTCTCGCAGGGCGACAGTTTCTGTTCAGTAGTGATGAGGCTTCCTAACGCCAACCGTGACTGGGGCACTTTTACACGGCCTTCGTTGCTTACTGCTTGCGGGGAGGCTTTCCTCCGGTGGACTTACGAGCGGTATGTTTGGTACGGGCCATTTATCAACAAAGAATCGAATTGAAATTTTGTTATTACAAGCATCCGAAAGTAGCTTGCCAAGAGCGTTCGATGGCAAGTGAGCTACTTGTGAACAATATCGTCGATTTCACGTATTTCACAAAAGAAAAAGTTATCATTTGTTTGTTTGTTTACAGTTTCGTGTTTACTAGGCGCATTCAAAAAAGGTTTCAATTCTCAAACATTTTACCAAGGTGCCGTATTACATTACTCTTTTTACCCTGAGTGTTCGATAACCTCCGTATTGAAAACACAATTTCAATTTTGTTCTTTATCAAAAATATGTGGTCGACCAACGAAGGGGTGGAGCTACGAAAAACACATATTGAGGACAACACAAAAAAGGACGAGCTTACATTGTGCTGTAGTCAGGTATAAAAACTCAGCATGCTGTTGTTCACGATCAGTTCGTTTGCAGCATCAGCATGCAGCAGTTTGTTTGCAGCATCTCCCGCAAAATTCAAACCGTCGTCCGTTTGCTGCTGCTAGAAAGTTAGCCAATCACGCCGTCTTCGATGGCACCAAAACTATTACCACATACACCAGCTCCAAGTAAATTCCGAACACTGCCCAAACAAAAGGCCCTTTTCAGGGCCATCAATTTATCGACAAAGAATGAAATTGAAATTTAGTTATTACAAGCATCAGAAAGTGGCTTGCCAAGGGCGTTGGATGGTAAGTGAGCCACTTGTGAACAATACCGTCGCTTTCAAGTAGAATGGCACAAAATAAAAAAGTTATTTGTGTGATTTGTAGACAGGTTAGTGTAATGATTCAATTTAGAAAAATCGAACGTTTTCTAACGTTTCGATATAGGTGCTCCGTTTCGGCCAGAATGTTGCCTGTTTTTCTAAAAGTGAAAATCTGCTATTGTACTGAATGAAAATCTTCGATTTTTGCGCTGATTGGAAATAATTGTGACTAGTTGTGTAGAATGTTCAATTACTGAAAATAACAGATTTTGTGAAAGCAGTGGTTGGTCCATACAATTCGATTCAGAGCGAGCCAGACTAGTTTCGTTGGAAGGTCCATCTCTGACAATAGAAATAAACTATTTCATTTTGAATTCAACTACAACTTCCTTGAAAACGCACAGCTAAAAAACTTTTGGGAAAAACGCGCAAACCTAAATTTTCCACTATAATAAAAACTAGTGCCCCGCCGCACAGCATCATCAAGATTGATAGTTATTCAAGCCGGGAGGAAAGGGGGAGGGAGGTTGTAAGGCAATGGAAAATTTCATTTATAATAATAATACTTTATAATTGGCTGGTCCTGAAAAGAACTTGTTGGTTTGTGGTTTATTTTGGGTCACAATTTAGGCCCGCTCGATTTCTGATAGCTGTGAATTTTTCGCAGGGCGACTGTTTCTGTTCGGTAGCGATGAGGCTTCTTAACGCCAACCGTGACTGGGGCACTTTTACACGGCCTTCGTTGCCAACCAGCCCCCTGTCAAGGACGACGTCTCTGTACAGCCAGCATCACTGCCATGAAAGGCAAAACATTGATTTTGAACCGAATGATTAGAAGCTGTATTTAGTTACAAAATGTCAATTAAATTAAATTATTAAATCATTCCACAAGATGCAAAACGTCGTGTGGAATGCTTGAATATCGAGCATAGTGCCGAACATAATTCTTTGTTTGGGGCTTTATAGCTATAACACCCCATACATGTAGGTCGCTGTCAAACTCCATATGATGGTATAGGGTTGCCAGGGGGCTGTTGCCAACTGCTTGCGGGGAGCCTTTCCTCCGGTGGACTTACGAGCGGTTTGTTTGGTACAGGCCATGTAGCGAAAAATGCTGATCTGCTACTTCTCTGATGCTGGTAGTAGGACGACGGTCAAACGCTCGTTTGCGTGCCTTCATTCATAAAAGTTCAACAATATTTTCAAAGAATGTTGCAAATTGTCAACTTGATAATTCCAAAAATACTCCAAATAAACTATGAATGTGCTAGAGTCGACAAAGTCGCATAGAAATTGCTTATTCCAGAGCAGAATTTACCGGTCTAAAGTGTATTCTACTTCACTCCGGTTATGTCTCTGACATTACCCACCCATCTTTTTTTTGATGTGCCGCATGCTATGATTATCATTAAAATAAAATTTGACCTGGGAATCATGTTCCGGAATTACCGGAACTGGTCATCAAGTGTCTACATGTGTCCGGATGCCTTCGAATGTGATTGCATTCTTCATAGATCATTGAGTTGATGTTTTTTGATGTGTCGCATTCCACAATTATCATAAAAAATAAATTTCGTCCTGGGAACCGTGTTCCGGAATTCCCGGAACTGGTCAGAAAGTGGCAAATCTATATTACACCTTTATTGAAATAATTGCTTGCTATACTAAGTAGACGATCTGATAAGATTTGTTGAAATAAATTAGTGTTTCTGTTATAATAAAGCATATGCAATGTAAGCTCATGAATGGCCACTTTTGGGAACCGCTCCCAGGAACTGGCCAATTCGTATTACTAATATATGAAGTGCAATTATTATGCAAGAAGGTCAATTCTGACAAATTCTTGTCGAAAAATGTTGAATTCTAGCGTTGTTTTGAAAATATGTATGAAAAACTGAAAATGGCCAAAAGTTGGTACCCCACTGCAATCTGGATTTACTCCGAGGTCGTAGCTCCGAATACGACTTTTAACGCATTTTCAAAAATTGGAATAATTTCTGGTTCTTTTGCAAAAAACTGCATCAAAATCGATAAAACAGAAAAAAAGTTATGGCAAAAAGAACGTCGATTTTGGTGTATCGAAGAGGGCTTGGTAGTTTGAAGGTTAAGGGGTTATATTTAAACAAAGCTGTGGCGAAAAAGTGAGCTAAGTTCGTAATTTTTTAAAAGTGATTTATGCAAATTTTATTTGAAAAAACCAAAGACAGTTCGTTAGTAGTACTATCGAAGTTCGAAAAAAAACAGATTGAATTAAAAAAATATTCAAGGCTAGTGAAGTTATGGCCTATCCCCCGAAACGTGTTTTTTTTGGCAGAGGTGTACGGTGAACGCTCTCCAAGCCGAATCGCTCAATAGAAATCAAAAAAGTAAAAAGATTATTGAAGAAAAATGGATTGTGGTGTACTTGAACGGATCGGTTTCCCAATAAAAAAAAATTTCCTATAAAAAAACATGTTGACCAAAAAGATGAGTTTTTGGTGTTTAAAATTTTAAACAAAAATTCATTGCGAACAATCGAAAATTATTGGATGAAAAAGTAACCGTTCAAGTACACGAGAATATTAATACAACAATTCAAAAAAAAAATATGAAGATCGGATGAATAGTTTTTGAGATATCACGTTCACTGCAACGGTACTTTTCAAAAATCATAGTTCCGAGATAATTGCGTTTACAGTTTTGTGTTAACTTCACTCGTGGAAGAACCTGCGCGCTGCGAACGGCTGTAGTTTGAAATCTGGTGCTCCTATCTGGATGAAATTTCGCACAGATATTTTCAAATGTATGTGCTTTCAGAATATTGAATTTTTTTTCGGTTTTTTGAGTTCCAACTTTGTATATTCTGTTTGACTATTTAGTCACTACATCATTGGTATTCTACGGCAACGGTTCTCAAACTTTTGATCCCGGGGACCCGTTCCCCAATCACGCAGGGTTGTTGAAAACTGTTACGGCTTAACATCCATTTTGTGTAGGGTTACTGTGCCCTAATTTATCTTAGCTGCTTATTCATCCTACCCATCTGAATACATTGGTCAGAGCAGTGTCTGCTATCTCTATTCAACGCATTAGGTCAACCGGTAGGATGAATAAGGGTGCGCTGTACGCGACTTTTCACTTCGCTCAAAGGCAAGTATTTTACATTTTCCAACCCAGATTCTTTATGTTACTGCTTCTACTTTAGGTTACTGTTCCTATGAATGAAACAAGGATGCTGATACCTATTTAAGCGCAATACAATCACTGTAAGCCGAGTTGCAATCGAAACAGTGTGACATCCTGACTAATGAGATGAATAAGGGCTCGTCTAGCTATCCACATATTAGTTTCAGTGTGTTACAATAAAGCTAATCTGCTTCGCAGACTCCTGGTAACTACAGATTTAGAACCATTGTTCTACGGTACTAAAATTAAATCTTTCTTTTTGTTCAGACGATTGGGGCAACATTGATTTTTTCAGGGATGCCAACGGTACCGGTAAACTACATTTTTTCGGTATATTTACATTTGTACAAGCCGTACAGCCCTCTACAGAGACGCATCACTACAGCTCTAAACAGAACGGTAGCCAAACCGCGTACATTTTCCCGTACAGCAGTAGAATACATTTTTGTTTTGCTGCTGTACTCCGACTGCTCGGTGAGAGTATGGCGCAGTAAAGTTTGTTCTCTCGCTTTGTACACTTTTCTCTGTATAGTCAAAGAGAGAGGCCCGCACACGAAAGCGTTAATGGCGGTCGTGGCGTAAACGAACCGCATTCATTGTCGTCGTTTGTGATTAAAAATATTGAATAAATTAAAAATATTAAAAAGTGTAAAATAAGGTAAGAGAAGCTGTACCGCTCGCGTCTGGTGGCTGTACTGGGGGCAGTATTTTTTGACAAGTTACTGCTTTGCTTACAGACTGCCGTACAGCGCTGGGCGTCTTGCACTAGCGAACGACAGCAGCGTCGAAAGAGAAATGAGAAGGTAGACAGAAAAATTACATCCGCAGAAAAGGTAGGCATTTTGCATCCTTGGATTTTTGAATATTCGAAAAAATCCAAAGAGAGAAGAAAGGTATGAAATATGAAATGTTAAAATTGAAAAAAAAACTTCGACGATTTATATTCAAAAATAGCATTCAACATCAACATCTAGTGTCAAAACAAACGAAAACCGCAAAAAAAATCAATTTCAAAAAATTTTAGTGCCAAAAGGACTGAAAAAAAATTCGGTGATCAAAAATTTTATGATAATGCCAAATGATTCAAAATTAATGAACCGTTGAGATCTGATAACAGAGCAAAACAGTAAGATTTTGCGCTAAATAAAAAATTGCAAAAATTTTTTTTGGGTCATTCAAATTGTAAAAAAAAGATTTTCTTTGGATTTGGCAAACTTTTGACCATCGAATTTTCCTAACGAAAAAGGTTTGGGAGAAGGACAAATCCAAATAGTGCCAGGAGTTTAGGGGTTATGAAAATTGACGTTACCAAATCGCACTATCTTTCGATTCTCCCGATGGATTATTTTTAAATTCACCGGTTCGTGAATACTACACCTTCCGGATGCCGAAGGCCGCATTAATGGTCATTTTTTCTGTTATTAACGGTTTTGGGCACACCGTGTAATCAGTCACTCAAAGATTCCCATTTATTTCTTGTCTTGAAGTATTGAATTAACGACGTATAATTGAATTTATAGAAATATTAGAAACAAATATATGTTAAAAAAATTCAATCTTTGGAAACTATTCAACTTTGAAAAGAATGGCACGAGCGAAAAAAGTAGTTCTGTCCATCGCGTATGAACTGAAGCTGTGCAATTATGCGTGAACCTTCACAGCTTAGCAGCTAATGAATAAGTAAGGATTTAAGTTGAGGGATAAATGTTAAAGTGACCGAATTATTAACAGAAGAGAAAGTAAACAAAGAGAGTAACTCATTGCCGATATGTCGTTTTGAAAAAATGCTCAAGATTTGTGATGTTCTGTAACGAAAACTACATGTGAGTGTAATATCGCTGGGTGTCATGCACGACTGTTATCACTCCATGTAACCTGTTGTGACAACAGTCGTGCATGACTGGTAGCAAATGGTTCCAAAGACCAGTACCCTGCAGTCTGTATGCACATGATAGTGTTTCATGTTTGTGGTGTATGTCTAATGGTTTGGCTGGTAGAAGGGCCTCCTAGGCAGCAGTCGAAGTTGTCGTTAACCAATCAACAGCATGAGAGCCACTCTTTGCAGATGGTTTAGCTACGATTGGACCGTTACAACCTCTCCCCTCTGCCACTACACAAGGAATCCATACGACAATATTAGACGTACAATTGTTTGTGAATTCAATAGATGTATTTGGGTTTGGGACCTCGGTTCTTTCCAAATGTTCGTCAGCACTGCCCAAAGGCGAGGCACGATTTCTTGACTCCGAACTCAATATGAGCATACCAGTTCGGTTTGGAATTAGCTATAACTCCAACGTACTTAATCCGTACACAATGGCTCAGAGTCAAATAACTGCAAGGAATGAACCCAGGTTGTTATTTCCTTCTTCGTGAAAAAACAATTAAGATTTGGTTTGGATTAACTGATAATTTAACTTGTCGACACCACTGTTCGACAGCTCTTAGTGCTTGTTCAGCAGCAATAATTGACGTTGCGTTGCGTTGCGTTGCGTTGTGACGATGATTTTGGCGGATTGCACACTGACTTCATCATGTTTGACTGCTGATTATCTAATAAGAGTTGCTTAGGAAGTGGTAAGTAGGAATTCATACCAATCCGACCCATATTAAAACCTCAACAGCATGATAGCCATCATTGCCGGCCGCCCCCATCTCCATCGTTCACGGGGAAGGATAAAGGATAAGGTAGACAGGAAGTGTTGATGCTCCACCTACTTAACGGAAGGACGACGATTCATCAGACTCTTCCATAGGTGTCGCGGAGTTGGTGGTTTGGAAGGGTATCAGGTCTAGGATTCGCTCCAAGCAAACGATGCGACCTGTAAAGCATATTTTATTAGGTAGTTGTTTAGTTAGTCTTCGAGTGCACGATCACTCGAAAAAGAGATGATCTTGTTTAGTTTTTGGTTATTTTTAAACTCTGGGCAGCCGGCTACCGAGAGTATACTATGTTCCCTAAACAAAAACAATTTGAACTCCACACAGCCGATCGTGGGAGTATTGCCTGGAAAAGCTAATCTTATCTGCGTAATGGGCCGGATCACTATTTATTGCAACAGTATTTGGACAGAACTCGCTACTTCTTCTCTACGATATATTTATTGGCTTGAAAACTACCAAGTGACAGCATATTATACTGGCAAAAATAGCGCGAGATGTTATAAATCAAGGAAAGTATTTCTTATTTTCCATATCGGATTGTTTGTGGAATACAAGTATACGAGCGATAATACCGAACACTGAAGGGAAATATAAAGGATTGTTAATCTGATGCACGGACTTGTTAGCAATAACGGAGCTTTAAATTAGGTTCATAAAAACAGACGCGGCGAATTTTCAATACGTATTGAGCCGTGTTCATAGATACTAGTCAGATTAGTCGTATTGGGGCTAATTTCCGATCAACTATTCATTTTTACGGCAATGTTTTCTCGACTAGATCTGTTCGCACCCTCTCATTCTGTTCGCACCCTCTCATTCTGCGGTCTAAGGACCAAATGTCATCAATAGACTTAGAATCGCGTGGAGGCATGAGATAGGAAACTTGTAAGAATTTTGCTATCCCACCGTTTGACTACCAGAATGGATGGGAGAACAGTAATACTAGCAAATACCGACTACCATAAGAGCGGTGCAAATTTGAACGAGTGACGTAGAGTACTGCACTGAAAAAAGGACCAGGAGTGCGATTTTACGAAGTTTTAGCTTCCGATGGCCCTACATTTTCTGACAAAGTGAAGTTCTTGAATGTTGAGATTTTTATTACTGTTTAGAAAAGCAAAAGTATCATAAAGCTAGTGTCAGGCCTTCATGAGACCTCAAGAAGTCACTTTTGGAGGTATTCGTAAATGTAGATTTGTCGGTAGACGGTTCCAAATATAATAGAAAAATACCTAATTTAACACAACTACAGATCACTTGCAACATAAAAAGCTTTTTGTGAAATTCGACAGCTCCATCTTAGGCCAATTCAATAAATTTCCTGCATGAAAGTTTCCATTTTTTAAAAACGGTTTTTAAGCCAAAGCTTTGGAAGTTAAACCTTGGCGTGGAAGTGCCGGTATATTAATATATTCTGTTACTTAGTGTAGAATTAGATTTCGTCATTTACGGCTAATATACAACCGCCAGAAGAAACTTAAAACGTTGGTACACAATCAAGAAAGGCGAATCAGAAAAGGTATATGTCAGTGATTCACTAAATACAGACTGGAAAGAGGGTAATATGGAAAACCTTAAGGTCCGCCCAGATTAAGTCTTCGGTACGGAACAAAACCTCGGCCTAGGAACTCCTAGCATGTTGTTAGTCGCCTCTTACGACATGGGAGCAGTTCCCAGAGGTTCTATTCTTGGTTGAAATAGTGCAAAAAGATTTCAGCCCGCCGGACACCACACGGCTTCTTGTTCAGCAGCAATAATTGACGTTGAAAAACAACTCAGCAACTTCTGCTGTCAAACATTTAGAAACGATAGAAGCAATTCACTTTTCTAATCCACTCATCTCGTGGCGGAGGCAATTTTGAGAGCGCTTTTCGTTGGCAACTGCTAGCGGAGAACGGAATCCACAGGCAAGAGTTATTGTGATAAAGTTATTAATAAATACCGGACCTATCAGCAGGATTTGCAGGAAAAATGCGATGCCAGTGACTTTATGTAACTCATTGCAAATCATCGAATACGATCTGCTTGTAGCTAATACTATTTCGTTCAAGTAAAAATAATAATTTATCACAGCTATCACCCTCCAGCCTGTAAGCTATGCAAAGCAAATGTACTGCCATATCATGATTTTACGGTGCAACCCGAGAATAATTTTTCAACAATGAATTTCGTCAAGCATAAAAAGCTGCATGCACAACAAGCTCGCCAACATCAGCACGAAACTCGGACTGAAAAATACAGTTTTAAACAGCCACTTTATTAAAATAATAAAGGGATTATTAATATTTATGGCCAAATTTGAATAAAAAACATTGCAGCTCCACTGGCACGAGCTTATCTCGTTTTCTATAAGCTTTCTGCTGTTATTTTTCAGGACGCTTTATTATTTCCCCTTTCCTCCTTCTCTATGTGTAATGGTTCACTGCTGTGGTATTTTCCTTCGCAGGAGGTCTGCTTCTGTTACTGCCCCTTTCGATGGGAGCTTGTCCGATGTTGTGTTTTTGGATAGTGGCCGGTTGACTGGGATACCCAGTGGCTCTGCAACAATCGTGTGTTGAATAGTGATGACTGCAGCGATGATACTACAAACTTTGAGCAGCCGGTTGACCAGTTCGGAACTCAGTCAAGAGGATGATCTCACTTACAAAACTCAATTTCACTACTCAATGATAATCCGGAATCCGAGCTCAAGCGCACATGCATGCGAGCCACGTTCTCGCCCCAAGTGATTAATTATTACTTTTCCTGACTGACCACAGTTGTCCAAGTGACTCTTTTATTTATGGTCGGAAATATTGAGCACAAGGAGCGATTTTTCAGAAGATTTGGTCTGCTGGTAGATAGACTGCGTCTGATGTCCTGGTCAATATTGTATAAAAATGAAGCAAATAAATTATTTACAATTCTCCACTGACGATGATTATTTCCATTCCAGGCGTGACCGTGGTTTCCTTCAACCGGAATATCCTGCTCAATCTGAAATCTCCACTACCACGATGTCGTCAAGCTCGGCACTAGATGTCAGCTCATCAATTTCCATAACCAATACCACCGCCGGCGCTATTATGAGAACAATGATGACCAACAGCGGGGAAACGATATTCATTTACATTATCCCGGCGCTGCTACATCTCGCTGGCTACGTAATCGCAGTTTACATTTACCGCTTCGCCGATAATGAACATTTGCAGTGTTTAATTGAAAGGGTGGGTACATTTGTGGTCGCATGTTGTTGTACACGGATAACAATAACAACCAGTTGGTCGCATTTTTCACTGCATGCTAGCATGCATTTTTTGTACGTTGCGCTAAACTCTGGCCTTTGGTAGGCTATGCATGTTGCATGATGAGCAGTTTTAATAACAGCTAATGGTCGATTGAAATTAAATGCTACACCGATGTTACTGAATGTCAACATCAAGTCCTGTGACATTTAGGTTATCGCAAAGCAACACACAGCGGCCTAAAAAGAAAGTTCAGATCACAATTCTTCTTCGCAAATAACGTAGCCTTTTCTTTCATTATTCGTCATTCCCGCGACCAATACTCCTGCCAATCTCCCGAGAAGGCGAAGAGCATAGTTTAGTGACTTTGACTTGCTGCATGGGCGCCGAGGAACTCGCTGGACTGTGTGTCGCACTGATAACACTCACACCAGTATGCGGCTAGAGTCTACCTGAAGAGCATACATCCCAAAATTTACGCCCAGGGCCGTCTGAAGATCATTCGGGGCCCCTGTAATTGAATAAGTTTTTGAGATGTATAATAGCATGGTTCATGCCACCCTAATGGAGTTTTTCATTGAAAAACCCCAGAGCGGTGGATTGCACTGGTGTTGCATTTTCTAGCAGAAGAGCAGGCCACAAGACGTGTTTCATTACCACTTCTGCTAGAAAGTGCAAATCCAGTGCAATCCACTGCCCCAGTGTTTTTCAATAAAAACGACAATAAAAACGAGTAGGCAAACAGTCAAGTTTGCATGGAAAAACATCAAAATATATGGAGAAAATACATGGTTATAGATTCCATCAGCAGGAGGCACTCGCAAATCCCGGACATCCTAAGGTAGAGTTACTAGTGATTAAAATGATAAAGCAGCGTATCACAGAAAAGATTCGTGTCTCAATTTAAGATTTCCAAAAATAAAATATATTGGGTGGCGTTTCGCTTAATAGCAGTCGCATTATGTAGTAGTATTCTGACAGAAATAACATATAGTAATCTGACCTTCATAGTTGCATGACGTTGTTTGAAGATAAAGCACGGTGTGTTTGGTAGAACAAGTTTATTCGAAAAAAATCGGCATCGATAAAACTTCAGCATGTGATAGAATGGGTTTTTCTCTTTCATGTTTAGGTAAAATTAAAATATTCTGTCGGGAGCTCCAGAACAACTTTTTATTTTAAAGTTTTTTGTTTGAAATCTTAGGTTTTTCAATGAAACTGGTTCCTATTTTTGCCCCTAGGTAGTACTATAGACATTCAAATATTACCAAAGCTGAAAATCCGATAGACAATTACATTGTCTACAACTTTGTAGAATACCACACTCGATATAAAATCGCCAGAGAAAGCTATTAAAATTTTATCAAAGTTTCCGGATTCGCACGAGGCCTACTGGTTAAGATATCGATTTCCAATAACATTTTTCTTTGTAAAAAATGACTTGTATTCTAACAGTGTCTGCAGAAGAACTTGAATGCTAATAAAGTCTCACTTTTAAACGGTAAAACATAATTTCAGATTCCATTGGTTTATGCGCACCAATGTTATTATATGAACAAGGAGATATAGAGAAGACTAGATAAAATTTGAACAAAATTTGTACTCTTTTCAAAGATTCTGAGTAATACAGCAAAAAGACACAGTTTTTTTCTGTCACAGATATATTTGTATCTTCTTTTTTATTTCTTCACTCATTCTGGAGAATCCTTGATGTAATCTTGAATCAAGTTCCTCTCTCGTCAGCATCTTGGTATACCACAAATTTAAATTAAATTTGAACTTTTTATTTGATCAAACTCGATTAGATATTTTGTCATTTGATTTGGTTTCAGTTGAGAATCCTAGTTGACAGTTTCCTGAAGAATAGAAAAATAATTCAATGAGATTTATGTTCAAGCTTGTTAACTTTTGGGATAAATTCGAGGACTTCTGTGCATCGAATTATACTGCTGGAATGTATTTCTTGTACTCAAATCACACTTTGTTTCAAAAGGAAAAAAATTCACATAACTTAGGAAAAAAGTGGCAAAGCCTACTGTAAATACATTCTTTGAGAAGGAATTCCAGAATCGCTATACACTGAACAGAAATCGCAATAGTAAATGAGATACAAAGGCTTTATCTATTGTACGAAGAGAGCGATCTTAATATAAAAGTAGAAGTATCACCTTTACCCGAAAGACGAGTTGCTGTTACTGTCTCCAGATTCTGAACTGAACTGGCAAATCTGTCTTCTGCATATGTGATATTTGCTCTTATCACATGTTATGAGGTAAATCTTCAATAAACAGACTTACATTACTTTGAGAATTTACTGAATTTGTGATCTAGCCTGAAATTTTCTTGTTCGTTTTTTGTAGTGATCCGTGTTCAGCGAGTAACGACTCCGGATTTTCTTCTTAAAGGAAATTATGAAACTTGGTTTTGTTCCTTTTTCCTAAGATTAGGTGAAATGTGTTCGATTTGGAAACAAAGCGCAATTTGGGAGCAAGTAAAACTCTATAAATTCTGATGAAATGAATCTACCCCAAAAGATAACAAATAAAAATCTAAAACTCAAAGCGCTTTTTTCTCTTTCAATCATCTTTCTTTTAATGTTGATAAGGACAAATAGGATTCTCAATCCAAAGTTGCAAGAAAAGCCATCGATTATTACAATGACTTAAACTATCTACTTTAGTTCATACAAATATAAAGTTTTGAATTTAGGTCAATTATATTTTACCAGGCAGGATAGGATCAGGAAGAAAGGTCATTCTAGATTGCATTAGCTATTTCCTAGAGCGAGAAAAGAAATAAAAAAGACACCAATACATGCTAAAATCAGTTACTACAGTAATCAACATCTTGAAAAGGTAAGAATATCGAATATATTTGCTCAACACCCTTCCAATAACTTCCTTGTTCATAAAATGTTATTTGCGCCCAAGAACCGGAGGAATCTGAAAATATATGTTTCTGCTGAGAATGGGACTTTGTAAACATTGAAATTTATCTGATTATACTGTTCATCTAAACTCAACAATTTTAAAGTCCTTGTTAATCGTATTAATGCGTGTTAATCAATAGACCCCGCGCACATCTAAAAACTCATAAAATTTTAATAACTTTCTCGTGTGATTTTACATAGATTTATAGCTTTCTACGAAGTTGTAGACAATGAGCTTGTTCATCAGATTCTCAGTATTTTTGAAAGTCTACAGTACCAATCAGTGGCAAAAATGCAAATTAGATTCATTAAAAAACTTAAGTTTTCAAACAAAAAACTTTAAAATAAAAAGTTGTTCTAGACCCCCCGACCGATTATTTTGCCCTTGGTTTCAAATGAAAGGGAAAAGTCCATTCTTTCATATCCTGAAGTTTTGAAGATGCCGATTTTTTTTATTAAAGTTGTTCGACAAAGACACCGTGAAAGCGTGCCTTGGCCAATGACGAATGCGCAAGTAGGGTGGGTTTACCATTTGAACGTTGTCTTGACCAGAAAACAATCTTTGTATCCCGTGATGGGTTTTAGGAGGCTTTCGTAAACAAAGTGCAAAATTCCTATTTCATGCCTATTTTTTAACACGGTTTTGACATGTTCAATCTGAACTTGTTACACATCGCGGTATAGTTGGAAAACATCGTTAATGTATGAGCGAACGTTACTATTGTAGTGGATTATGCAAAGTAAAGTATCACACATTCTAATGTTCACAATACTAATAAAAAATAGAAAGAAGTATTTCTTGTTGATTTTGGCTGTTGTTCGTTTATATCACTTAAAATTTGTGTAAAGCCGTAACAATGTCAGTTTTATTTTATAAATCATGATCACGATTAAAATTATTATCAATATAAGTTTTGCACCTTTCCCAAACCGCTTTCTGACAACAACTTTCTGAACTAACAGAAGTCTTGAGAAAGTGAAAAAGTTACTGGAAAGTGATCAGAATCAAAGTCAGCATAATAATTAAAAAGTAGTTTACCGTTGGAATTGATTTGAGTATTATTCTAGTAAGTTTTTGTAAGTCTCCTTTCAAAAAGTTAATTTGCTTGCCAGTACACTGAAAAGACAAATACCGTAAAGCGGGGTGACTTTGATCATCGGGGTGACTTTGATTACTCGAAACTTTTTTCGTAGATCGCTTATCAAACCAGAATAGTCTACCGAATCATTTCAATTTGAAATGATTTTTACTCTAAACTTATAAAATACTGATTTGATATGCTTTTTGAGTATATTGTTCGGGTGTTCGGTCCAAAAACTACGAAACACCGAAATTTGACTTTCCCTTATTTTTACGAAGCTTCGTAAAGTGTCTATTTTTTATAAAACAAATAAATCTCAGATTTGAGCTAGAGTAATAAATTACAAGCGAGTTTTTATTTTCCATTAGATTGGGATGTGGCAAATTTAGTTTCAAGAGTTTGTTTATTTTAAATATTTTTTTTGTGAAACTACTTGGCAATTATTTAAAATTATTTTAAGCTAAAATTCGCACATTTTTTTTATTGTTCAATATTCCAACGTGTTAAAATGGATGAATCTTTTTGTACATTGATAAAGCACTGAAATAAAACCATTTTAGCAGTTTTAAAGGTTTTCAAAACATTTTATTCTAGTTCGACACAAATTATAAGAATTTTGGTTACTCGAATTGTACAGTACATTGAAATACTTTTTATAATACCAATTAATAACTATTTAATAATTAGTATCTTTCCAGAATTAGTTTAAACAAACATTTGAATGAAAAACATTGACATCAACAACTTAATGTGGGTGAACATGCAGGTTATCAAAGTCGCCCCGGAATGCGAAAACGGACTTCAACTTGAAATCATTTTTGGAAAATTAACTGTAAGCGGACAATTTTAGGTAAAACCATCCAATCTTGTTCTCCATACATCAGTACATGGTTTAAAAATATGAATCTTGAAAAAAATGTGTTGCGTCTAAAAATATGTAATGATTACTTCGAAAAGTGATCAATGTCACCCCGGTTTACGGTACGCTGCAGCAATAAAAATGGTACCAAGATCGGTTTCAAACTCGGTATTCAAACTCTCGAACATTCTAATTTATGAACATTGTAGGATGGTGTGACGGAGATAGAAGATCCTTTCATAGGTAGAAAAGTTGTAACTCTACTTTGGAGCGGATTAACACGTTTAAACTTGTTTTCTTGAAGTGTACCTGAAGAAGTAGGTGAATTTTTTATTTGTTGTTTTTGTTATTTTGAACGAAAATTTATATTTTTTTTTTTTGAATAGGACAAGTCCAGAAATTCGAGTAATAGCTTTCGCTACAATTAGCGCATTTGAAGCTTTCTGCGGTTTTTTCAGCGGACAAGCGTCCTATGTGTGCGATTTATCACCACAGACAGAGCCGTAGCGTGTGGTTGGCCTATACCCCCGCCAAGGGCACCAACCTTGGGGAGACGCTAAAATCTTGACCGGCTTATTAAAATAAATGAGGTTAAGTCATGAAATTTGTCGAGATAGGAGTATCATTCCCAGGTACACACAAAATTATTGTTTGAAAGTCGAACTTAAAAAGAAAGCCAAAGAAGACAACAAAAAGGCGCATAACTGAGACTCTACCAAAGACGTCAGAAGCCTACGCACCGTCCTTTTAGTCCAGAATAAAGAACAAACAAAACAAAGACTTCAAATTTCAACAAAAATATCGAAAATAGAAAACTTTTCCGCTCGTTTTCTCAGTTTAATAGGAACAAGGGGAACGGAAATATGGTAATGGCCAGTAAAGCAGGCTGCCTTTTTAAAATTGTAGCAAAGATCGTAGAGTAAGCTAGATTATTATCGAGAAGATAACCCGTACCATGAAAACTACCGCCTCCTCGATGCCGGGAGGAGTTCCGCAATTTAACAAAGTTGCCGGTTTCCAACCTAGAACTAACCAATCTTGCACTAAGCTGAATCTCTGGTTGAAATGTCACATGGTTTTTTATGTTCCTGGAAATGTTGGAAACTCTTTGTTTCTTCTGAATTGACCTGTTGCATCTTTGCGTTAGATTTGTGACAGAGTTTTTTCTTGCTGGTATATTTAGCGGCATATCTAAGAAGAGAAAAAATATTGTTACGAAGACTCATTTGCTTGGATTTAGTGCAATACTGCATGAATGACGCGCGGGACCAACAAACAACCGATGATGCAGACGATCCTTGCCGAAGAAGATGCAAAGCAGCCTCGCCAAAAGGTCACCCGACACTAGTTTGAAGGTTCAGTGCGATTGTCACTCAAAATCGTCGCTCACTGACCCCTTATTGAAACAGACAATCCCGTCCTTCAGTAGATAGACACATGCCAAGCTCGAATCGATAACTACACCATCGATCTCAACTTTGTGAGCGGGTATGTAAACGCGTTAGTTCCTCATGAAAGCCTTTTCGCCAGTAACGTCATTTGTTTGATTTAGACAAAATATCACAATCCTGAGCTTATCTAGGCGAACTTTCGAGATATCTGGCACAGATGAATATTTCTGCGTCTTGTGGAATATTAGAATACTTTGCGTACTATCTTTGATCCGACAAAAGATCGGATTCGGTCGAACCCAGTTCAATATGTTTGATTTTAAATATAAGCTCAGATCTTTGGCGACGAATCTTGTTCTGCATCCATTTTAGGATCATTTGAGTCAATTCAGGAATACACTTAATATACGGTAGAGTGCCAGTATTTATGATCTTCCTGAAATTTCAAATCGGACACACCTCAAATGTATTGGTACCTCGAAAAAGTCTCCATGCAATATTTGAGCGCAATTGAAAAACAATGTCATGAAGCGTCGAGATCTGGTGTAATGTTGAAAAAAGTACCAGAGAGGCAACTTTTGTCAATACATTTTTTATGAGAAGATGCAACAAGATCCGTTGTTTCAAGCAGTTTTAAGATATTTGGCATAAAAATAAATTAAAAGTAGTCTTTTCAAACCCCAGTATATACACAAATTCAGATTTTTCCAAGTTTCATAAAAATTATCTTAAAACAAAATTCAAGATGACAGTAGATCTCGACGCTTAATTATATCCTAAGCTATTTCGTCGCATTTGTGCTATCTTATAACAAGCGCCATTCGGCGCTTTTCAAGAAAAACGATTTTTAAAGTTTGAGATTGAATATCTTGAAATGTATTGAAGCTTTTCGGAGAAGGCATTCGATGCTTCTATCTTTTCTGTAGTAATCTCTTGATTTATGCGAAGATCGATTGACTATATTTGCTCAATTTTCTCGTTTTATTCGAGAAAACCCATAAGTAAAATGGATTCATTAACAATTGAGAGACAATATGTATCATACAATGTTATTTTTGATAGGCGATTAAACGAAAAAAATATTCTTGCATAATCCATCATAACATTTCGGCACAGTTTCCAAAACTAGTAGAAATAATCTAGAAAACACTAGCCAACAATTCGCAGAAAAAAACTGTGGTAGGAAAAGTTTTGCTCCAAAGAATGACATTCGAAGTTTCATGTAATGCATTTCGAAAACGAATGGCTTTAAGTTTAGGGGATAGTTACTCCAATGGATATATACGATGACGATTCTTCCAAGGATCACTACTATGAACTCGGATCCTTATTCTATACAGCCCCAGAAGGGTGTACTAGCGACCTATAATTTTCTGAACAAAATCCTCAACCATTCTGCGCATAAAACATCATTAGTTATAACCAAATTAGAAAATGTAAACATAATAAATATATGTATAAACCCCATGATGCACAACCAAACATTCATTCTTTAACCGAAGCTTCCTATCCAGCGCAAAATAGATAAAACGAAATACAACTCATGCGGTAGCTACTGAACCAGCTCATGGTTGCATGCACAAAACGTAAAATAAACATAAATTAGCCCGTCAATGTGTTTAAAAGCCGATATATGAAACGGACGTGCCCTTTTCCGGTGGAAATGCAGTTTTTCGTCTACTCCCCAATCCGGTTTTACAGTGCCATGGTGCGCAGGCAAGCAGCAAAGAACAACAAACCTCAGCTTCGTTATTACCGCACCGCTGTGTTTTCTTTCTTGCACCAACCCTGACGAGCATGATGATAATGATGATGATGATTATGAGCCTTATTATCATTATTATGGCCGCACATGTGTGAAACTAGACTAACAAAGGGAAAATTACTGGAGAGAAAAGTGCTATGTAGAATACAGCGTCAGAGTTGGAAAACAACACCGATAATTCACAAAACAAGCTCATCGTAGCGCGAGCACGTTAAATTACCGTCATTAAAAATTTACGGCTTCCGACCAAAATGTCAGCGCATTTGTTTAAAGAGAATTCGACTCAGCAGAAGTTGCAAAATTAGAATTAATTGGACCGAATCGATAGAAAAATGCATTTTGTTGAAACGTGGAAAAGTTAAATTGGAAAATGATGGGATATCGAACAAATAAATTACTAAGCTTCTACGAAAATTTAGAGAACAAATTTCAAACGCTCTAAAAATAGTGCAATGGATAATCGAATATTCGACGAGAAAAGCAGTATTGCTTACAGTAGATAGATATGTAAGGAACATTCGAGATTCAAAAGCCAGCTTTTACTGGAAAATAATATATTCATGAGTAGATTTTACACCATCCTCGTCCAATGGAATAACTACCAATAAGCTCTACAATCAATTTCAGAATCTATATTTGGTCACAATTCTAGTTGCGTCTCATTATTCATTAACATCCGTTGCAGCCTCTCCCAGGAGGCAACGGAAACGGTAAAAGCAAAAGCGCATCTGATGCTTCTTCGATTGTCCCCGCTGACTGAGTGAAGCCGCTATACCGGTCATTAAAAATTCATTCTCACCGCCCGTCGTCCTATCACTATTCACTATCCACTAATCTTCTTACAGGTTTTCATCCTGAGCAGCACTCCCCGCCGGCTGGTGGCAACTTTGTGGGTCTACTTCGTCCTTGGGATGCTGTGGCTGGCCGGCTCCACCGTATACATCGGGCTGTTGGCGAATAAGCAGCAGTCGGCGCTAACCCATCTCGAATGGACGGGTGAGCTCAGCCCAACCGGGCAAAATTGTGTCAGGGGTCTTCTCAGTGTGGCGCTGTTCTTCCACGATCTGGTCCAGATGGTCATTATCGCCAGCTTCAGTCTCACGTGCTACTTGCTGCGATGCTACCTGCAAGGGCTGAAGGAAAAACTACTGCTGCACACTATCGAACCACTCAACTGGATGCGGGTGAGTTTCGTGCTTTTCAATTTACGGACCTATTTAGCCGGTGACCTGATTTTAACGAGTCTTTCATGGAGTGCCATTATTTATTTATGCCTATGCATGATTGAAAGAAAGACGTACACGGGTAGGCACTTGATTAAATCATCGGCACTTTTCGGACATAGATTGTTCATTCTTTTTTTATTTATCGGTGGACATATACAGTTAATTGTTTTTATGAACAACTATCTATGCCTTAAAAGAAAGGATTTTGAACAAGGTGACGACTTTTCGTTTACTGTCACAAATATAAAAATAATAGTAAAAGTTGTTCTAGTAAACAAAGATAAAAGAAATGTTTGAGCGTTTCATGTTCTTTCATTATTTTGATCCTGTTTCTTACATCGTTTATTTGACACGACTCATTGCGTTCGCCATGGGTCCTTTAATATAAACAATGTTCAAATAAAAGTAAATAAATCAAATTAATTAATTACGTGTGGGTTATGTTGTCAACTTTCTCTCGAATTATCGTTTTCGGCCATGCTGTCCTCGCTGTTGATAATTTCACGATTGACTGGTTTGGGTTGCTTGTTGAACTTGTGAAAGTCTAAACTTCAGGCTAGGAAGCAATCACGTTAAAGACAAATAATAGAGACGTGAAACGGACGAAAGAAATTTCACATATATGTGGCACTCACCCCTTTATAGCGCCACTGTTGTGTGTCCGGTGAGTGTACACTGAAAATCATCCACGAAAAAGTTATCGTCACAAACATAAAATCTGTAACCTGAGGCTGATGTACATAACAGTGCATGTTTCCATAGGCTCCAAAACTTAATGTTTGTTCATTATTTGGCTTTTTTAAAATGTTTGGATGCAACTGTATTGGTAATACATATAATAGGCTTGAAATGTGCTTGTACCAAACTGTTGACTTAAATCAAGGGATACTTTCTTCATCTCGTCCACGGAAAAAAATAAAAAAAACCCTACACTTGCAAGGGAAAAAATTGTCGTATGGTATTTTTCATTTTGGAGTCTCTCGTTAAAGTTTTTTTTTCTAACCCAAAAAACAATTGTAGGATTGATATCTCTATAATAACGAAACCCTTGCGATTACTTTTATATTTTTTTAATTATGCCTATCGTCCATTATGCCTAACGTACGTTATGCCAACCATCCATTATGCCTAACGTATATTATGCTAATCGACCATTATGTCTAACGTCCATTATGCCTAATGTACTTATGCCTAACGTATGTATGTCTAACGAACTTATGCCTAACGTATTTATGCCAAACGTCGCGCACCGATTGTTTATCGACCAAATTAAATCAAAAATATGAATAAAAGTTAAGAATTCATGCTTTATTTTCATAGAAAATTTTTCATGCGCGATCATGATACGTCATACATATTTTGTCATCATTCAATACACACTTATGACAGGTGTGTCATGCTGTGTAAAGAAAATATAATTCACATTTTTGGTAAACACATATTGTGAAATATGGTCAACCGATTTTCGCAATAATTGAGAGATTAATGCACAAAAAATAGAAGCATCAATTGTCTTCTCTGAAAATTTCTGCCATTTATAAGTTTCAAGATATTCAATCTCAAGCTTTACAAATCGTTTTTCTCGAAATCTGCAAAATGGCACCTGCCATAAGATAGCATAACGTCGACGATAAGTGAAAAAAACCTTTAAAACATGTAAATGTCCTGTGTATAAACAATATAATTCACATTCTTTTGAAGGTAGTCTCTACAACATACAGTAAAATAAATAATTGAATTGAACTGGGTGTATGAAAATTTGTTAAATATCGTTTTTTATCTCGATATACTGCATTCATGTAGCCTTCATATTTTCAACAAAGTTGTTTAAAATAACGTTATCAACAACTTTACTGAAGACACTAAGTCTATTACTATTTTTGAAAAGTTATTTCTTCATGATTATTTCTAGAAGATTTAATTAACAATATTATTACATTAAAAGATGTGCTTTTCATGTTGGACAACTTCTTCGATATTGTTAAAACTCTAAAGTTGATGCTTTCGAAATTTTGTGATCTTGACCGTTAGAAAAGTTTTCGAACATTTATTTCACCTTATAGGTGCACTTTGTATTTTCATACTTTGTTTGAATGGACATATTATAAAAGAAACTATAAATAACATCTATTAGACTAATTTTGTTTCTTAACTTTCAATAATTTATCAAACTTACATGAAATTTAAGCATTTTCGAAAAAGCAACGATTATTATCAAAATTTAATTTAATTAATTAATATTCTCGTTTGACCAATAATTCTTCGTAACACACTTTAAGCATGTTAACGATTATGAAGCCATTTTAAAATACAATGCTTGGTAACATACTCATCCCTTAATTATGGATTCGAAAAACCTATTTTGCTTCCATACATAATTAAAGAATACAAACAAAAGCAATTGGGGCGGGCAGAGGGGGCCGTGCACTATTTACGTAAGGCTTTTTTAGAACGTTTCAACTTCCAGCTTCTAAACCAGATAAGAGTTCGTAAGATTTTGGTGAACTCTTCCTCCCCCTTACGTAAGATCTTATCATGATTTTCGTAATTAAAAATCATTTTTAATTAATTAAACATTAAGATTGCGAAAACGATACTTATAGAATTATTACAAGAAAATTAATGACAAAATTTAACTGTAATCATCAGCAGTAATTTAATTAATGACAAAATTTAACTGTAATCATCAGCGGTAATTTAATTTGCATCTTAATTTTTCTCAGTAGATATTTCAGAATAACTGTTGGGAGATATTCAGAAACTCTGATTTGGTCCACATAGTCTGCTTCGCTATATTCCACTTCGTTTGAATCTATTTCCTTGTGATGTAAAACCTCTTCTAGCGTGAATTTATTCTGAGTTCCTACTGTGACGCTTATCGTACGCGTAGCTCCGACATGGCCATCTTCGAATTTTCTTGAAGTCAAATACAGTTCACACTCTGGAAACATTCGGTCTACAAGATCTTTGACAATCACATGATAGAACCTTTCTCGGATACCTAGCGGAAGCGAAAATTGAACAAAATTCCATAACTAATTTAGCAATTATATCTTGCCGCAAAACACTTCAATTCGAGGTCCGCCCTTCCTTGACCATTATGTGCAATATGTGCTCGTTTTGTGTGATGTACATCATGTTTATGGCAGAAATAATAACTAGTATCCTTTTCTAATGAAAAGAATATTTTTCTTATTGATTTCATTTTTCATACTTGTTTTATGATATTACGTAAAAAAGAACAAACCCTCCCTCCCCCTTAGATAAAAATTTGTAAGATTTTTTGAAACTCCCCCTCCCCCCATATTCCCTCACGTAATTAGTGTATGGCCCCTAAAGCAGTAGATAAATCGATTGCCTTGTACGCAACTCATCTGTTGCAGTTCGATTCCCAACCCCGTACATAAGGTTAGAGATCTTTCCAAAGTCATTTTTCTTGCCCGATTAAAAAGGCGAATCAACCTATGGTTAAAATATCTATAATCGAAATAAAAAAAATACATGTAATTTATAGATACTATTTGTCAGAAAATCAAAATCTAGTTATTTCTTATTTTTGCGAATAATTCTTATTCTTCTTTGCAGTGTTTGTACTACTTACGGTAAGAATACTAAAAAAATAATAACTTCCAAGCAGCTTAAAGAAAATGGAACGTACCCTTGTTTTGTCATAAGTGCTAGTCAGTTGGCTTCCATAAGCTCTCCTTGCTGGCACTATCCCACCGGGTGTTGCTTCAGATCGTCTATCTTCATCAAATCGAACGTAATGCGAAGGAAAACTATGTTTCCAGCTCTTTGTACATCCATTTATTGTCTGATATATTTTGTTCCATTATTGCAACTCGAAAAGTATGTTTATTGTTTCTTCGTCTTTGATAAAGTAAGAAAAGCTCGATACGTTTGGCTGCAGCTGTTTGCCATACCCACATTTCAGTGCTGATACAGAACAGTCGATATAGACCAAGATAGATGCGCCATTTAGATGCCATTCGGTAAACTACACAAGACTTCATTGCGCTAGTCGCCTCAGCTTCAACCGGACAAATACAACTAGAATTGCACTATTTTCTCGACACAGCTGACTTGCTACGGAACGAACTTTTGCATCGTCGCTGCTGCTGCTGTTGACTGAAGTAGGAACGATGTTAAATTTATCTTTATGTGCTGTACATTTTTTTTATAAGTCTTGTTTTCTTTATAATACCTCGTCGGTAGGTTGTTTGCCGAGGAATTCAACAAACGATTCGAAGCCAAATAGACGGGATTGAATTAATTTACTACCTCTACTATGTTTCGTATTGGATACACATTGAAAGAAATGCTGATGAATTTATTGGTATATTCGGACCAAACTAAGTAATTTCAATTTATTACCCAATAGTAGCCTATCTGCACTATTATCAATTGAAGAGTGAAGCTGCAAGCTGCAATGATCACTTGCCTAATAGGTTTTTCCTGTTCGATCCACAATTTGAACCATTCGAATGGAGTTATTTACAGCTTAAGGTTTATTTGCAAATTTCAAAGCCATATTGGTTTTTGCTTTTCTCATATTAAAAATGTCAAACAATCATTCTGAAGCTCGGTTTTCCAACCGTAGCTTTCAGAGCCGACTCTTCATCGAAATAAGAAAACATCTGTATATATGTGTCAATTAAACTCACATGATGACCAATGCGATTTGATCAAACTTTTTTTTCAACCAGTGATACATAACGCTCCCATGGGCTAATTTTTTTTTGTTATCGCTGTCTTCGGCTTTAGACCTGGAGTGGTCCATCTCGCCGACATGCTGCTTTGAATTTTCTATTTTCCTCATTGTCCCGGGTGTCAGGTTGATGAGCGCATCCATACAACAAGCTACCATATAAGTTGGTTCCACCATGATGTCAAGATGATAAAAAACTTATTAAAATTAATGCAAAATTATATAAATTCTCTGTTTTTTATTCAATTCGTTTATTTGATAAGGCACGTTTGCACTAGCTTAAAGGGGCGAATTTTGTTTTGTTTTACATTTTAAATTACTTTAAACTAGGGGATTACATATTGATTTTTATAAATGAAACTAAGGAGATTTTATAGCCATCTTATACATATACACAAGGGGGTAAAATGATTTTCGTAAGACTAGGGGGGTCATTTAGTTTTTATGGTAATATGGTTTGACATTGTTAGCATGGAGATTATTGGGGCAAATAATTTTTAACTAAGGGGGACAATTTTTACAACTATCTTAAATCTAGGAATAGCTAGAGGGCGTAATTTAATTTTGTAGAGATTCGGGAAGATTAATTAGAGTTATTTTTATATGGAAGTAAAGTTGGGCATTTTCAACGAGATAATGTAATATAATAGTTAAAAGAGCTAAATGAACAAAGATGGCAGGGGAGAAAATTATTAACATGGGTTACAGACTCCGGTGGCTTTCATCAGGAAGAATTATGTACTGGGACGCCGGGTGGTCCTCCTCACATCGTAGGCTCCGATGCGGATCGGAAAGACTTCGAGTTGCGCGCGTGACGTCTGTGCTGTAGGTCCCGTGTTTCTTGGCTCATTTGACAGAGATGGTTTGTGTCGCCTTGGAGTCGCATCAAACCTTCGTGGGTGTATGGTAGAGGCGGGAGAGGGCACTTCTGAGAAAGATAAGAAAAATAAATGGGGCAGTTAAATCTGTATATTGATGAACCGGGACGGAGGGTCTCCATTAGCGAGACCTGGCGGAACTGTATTCGGTGAACTAAAAAGATTCCATTCACCTTCAGAGATTTTATCATATTAGAAAAATGGCAAAATATGTATGATTTGCAATTAAATTAAAAAAATAGAGGATGATCCAGTATCCCATTTTCCCGTATATTTCAAATACTAAGGATATTTCCTTTAAAAAGAGGTATGAATTGTAATTTGCTGAGTGCTACTTAAAAATTTATAGGATTTAATATATTTTTCTTCCATATTGTCCCATAAAAAAAAGATGGGTGGGTAATGTCAGAGACATAACCGGAGTGAAGTAGAATACACTTTAGACCGGTAAATTCTGCTCTGGAATAAGCAATTTCTATGCGACTTTGTCGACTCTAGCACATTCATAGTTTATTTGGAGTATTTTTGGAATTATCAAGTTGACAATTTGCAACATTCTTTGAAAATATTGTTGAACTTTTATGAATGAAGGCACGCAAACGAGCGTTTGACCGTCGTCCTACTACCAGCATCAGAGAAGTAGCAGATCAGCATTTTTCGCTACATGGCCTGTACCAAACAAACCGCTCGTAAGTCCACCGGAGGAAAGGCTCCCCGCAAGCAGTTGGCAACAGCCCCCTGGCAACCCTATACCATCATATGGAGTTTGACAGCGACCTACATGTATGGGGTGTTATAGCTATAAAGCCCCAAACAAAGAATTATGTTCGGCACTATGCTCGATATTCAAGCATTCCACACGACGTTTTGCATCTTGTGGAATGATTTAATAATTTAATTTAATTGACATTTTGTAACTAAATACAGCTTCTAATCATTCGGTTCAAAATCAATGTTTTGCCTTTCATGGCAGTGATGCTGGCTGTACAGAGACGTCGTCCTTGACAGGGGGCTGGTTGGCAACGAAGGCCGTGTAAAAGTGCCCCAGTCACGGTTGGCGTTAAGAAGCCTCATCGCTACCGAACAGAAACAGTCGCCCTGCGAAAAATTCACAGCTATCAGAAATCGAGCGGGCCTAAATTGTGACCCAAAATAAACCACAAACCAACAAGTTCTTTTCAGGACCAGCCAATTATAAAGTATTATTATTATAAATGAAATTTTCCATTGCCTTACAACCTCCCTCCCCCTTTCCTCCCGGCTTGAATAACTATCAATCTTGATGATGCTGTGCGGCGGGGCACTAGTTTTTATTATAGTGGAAAATTTAGGTTTGCGCGTTTTTCCCAAAAGTTTTTTAGCTGTGCGTTTTCAAGGAAGTTGTAGTTGAATTCAAAATGAAATAGTTTATTTCTATTGTCAGAGATGGACCTTCCAACGAAACTAGTCTGGCTCGCTCTGAATCGAATTGTATGGACCAACCACTGCTTTCACAAAATCTGTTATTTTCAGTAATTGAACATTCTACACAACTAGTCACAATTATTTCCAATCAGCGCAAAAATCGAAGATTTTCATTCAGTACAATAGCAGATTTTCACTTTTAGAAAAACAGGCAACATTCTGGCCGAAACGGAGCACCTATATCGAAACGTTAGAAAACGTTCGATTTTTCTAAATTGAATCATTACACTAACCTGTCTACAAATCACACAAATAACTTTTTTATTTTGTGCCATTCTACTTGAAAGCGACGGTATTGTTCACAAGTGGCTCACTTACCATCCAACGCCCTTGGCAAGCCACTTTCTGATGCTTGTAATAACTAAATTTCAATTTCATTCTTTGTCGATAAATTGATGGCCCTGAAAAGGGCCTTTTGTTTGGGCAGTGTTCGGAATTTACTTGGAGCTGGTGTATGTGGTAATAGTTTTGGTGCCATCGAAGACGGCGTGATTGGCTAACTTTCTAGCAGCAGCAAACGGACGACGGTTTGAATTTTGCGGGAGATGCTGCAAACAAACTGCTGCATGCTGATGCTGCAAACGAACTGATCGTGAACAACAGCATGCTGAGTTTTTATACCTGACTACAGCACAATGTAAGCTCGTCCTTTTTTGTGTTGTCCTCAATATGTGTTTTTCGTAGCTCCACCCCTTCGTTGGTCGACCACATATTTTTGATAAAGAACAAAATTGAAATTGTGTTTTCAATACGGAGGTTATCGAACACTCAGGGTAAAAAGAGTAATGTAATACGGCACCTTGGTAAAATGTTTGAGAATTGAAACCTTTTTTGAATGCGCCTAGTAAACACGAAACTGTAAACAAACAAACAAATGATAACTTTTTCTTTTGTGAAATACGTGAAATCGACGATATTGTTCACAAGTAGCTCACTTGCCATCGAACGCTCTTGGCAAGCTACTTTCGGATGCTTGTAATAACAAAATTTCAATTCGATTCTTTGTTGATAAATGGCCCGTACCAAACATACCGCTCGTAAGTCCACCGGAGGAAAGCCTCCCCGCAAGCAGTAAGCAACGAAGGCCGTGTAAAAGTGCCCCAGTCACGGTTGGCGTTAGGAAGCCTCATCACTACTGAACAGAAACTGTCGCCCTGCGAGAAATTCACAGCTATCAGCAATCGAGCAGGCCTAAATTGTGACCCAAAATAAACCACAAACCAACAAGTTCTTTTCAGGACCAGCCAATTATATTCCAGTAAGATATAAATGAAATTTTCGTTTTCCATTGCCTTACAACCTCTTTCCTCCCGGCTTGAATTACTATCAATATTGATGATGCTGTGCGGCTGGGCACAGGCAGTTTCCATTATAGTGAAAAATTTAGGTTTGCGCGTTTTTCCCAAAAGTTTTTTAGCTGTGCTGTTTTCAAGGAAGTTGTAGTTGAATTCATAGTAAAAAAGTTTACTTCTATTGTCAGAGGTGGACCTTCCAACGAAAACTAGTCTGGCTTGGAATCGAATTGTATGGACCAACCACTGCTTTCACAAAATCCGTTATTTTCAGTAATTGTACATTCTACAGAATTAGTCACAACTATTTCCAATCAGCGCAAAAATCGAAGGTTTTCATTCAATACAACAGCAGATTTTCACGTTTGAAAAAACAGGCAGCATTCTGGCCGAAAATTTTGAAACGGAGCCCCTATATCGAAACGTTCGATTTTTGTAAATTGAATCATTACACTAAACTGTCTATAAATCACAAATAACTTTTCATTTTGTGCCATTCTAGTGAAAGCGACGGTATTGTTCACAAGTGGCTCACTTACCGTCCAACGCTCTTGACAAGCTGATGCTTGTAATAACAAAACTTCAATTTCATTCTTTGTCGATAAATTGATGGCCCTGAAAAGGGCCTTTTCTTTGGGCAGTTTTCGAAATTTACTTGGTGCTGGTGTATATGGTAACAGTTTTGGTGCCATCGAAGACGGCGTGCTTGGCCAACTCTTCTGTGACAGCAGCAAATGGACGGCGGTTTGAATTTCGCGGAACATGCTGCAAACGAACCGCTGCATGCTGATGCTGGAAACGAACTGAGCGTAAGCAACAGCATGCTGAGTTTTTATACCTGACTACAGCACAACGTAAGCTCGTCCTTTTTTGTGTTGTCCTCAATGTGTTCGTCGTAGCTCCACCCCTTGGTTGGTCGACCACATATTTTTGATAAAGAACAAAATTGAAATTGTGTTTCCACTACGGAGATTATCGAACACTAAGGGTAAAGAGAGTAATGTAATACGGCACCTTTGTAAAATGTTTGAGAATTGAAACCTTTTTTGAATGCGCCTAGTAAAAATTCACTTCACTCCAGTTTGTTTCTGACCATATTTGCAATTTGCGTACTGAAATAAATCATAATTTAGGGTTTAACCCAAATAGCTCTCCAGGGAGAAACAGTCCATGAAACAGAAAATGCAAACTCATTCTTTGAAATGATTTTGGTGGCTCTGAAAAGGGCCTTTTTTATAATGATACAAGTGAGTTCTACTTTTTCAACTTCCAAATCCATAGAAAGTGCGTCCCTGCCGCTTCAGAGTATAGACGACATTCATTGCGGTTTTGCGCTTTTTCTGCACACCATCAGCATTCGTAGATTAAATTGGAGATGCATTTTACATCACCACGACGAGCCAGACGCCGACTGGCAGATTTGGTGATTCCCTAGATTTTATCACGAAGAACCTGGCGATGACGCTTGGTACGGGAACGCAAACATGATACCGCTCATTGTACCGTCCGGACGAGCATGTTGCTCGTGTGGTAAGCGAGCACCCACTGATACAAAACAAGCTCGCGTGACCTGTATATATAACATTCCCGTATGTAATGAAACGCTTACATGCTCCTTTTTGACGGCTCTGCGTGGGATATGCTGACAAATTGCGCATTTTCCTCGCTGTTTCCGAAGGATTTTCTGAAAATCCTTGTTTTGGTTTATTTATAGTAGTCGCAGTAATTCCGAAATTTAATACGATATACGTGCACAAATTTCCGATCAGATAGTGCAAAAATATTGCGATTTCGTCCAGTAGAACGGAAGATACTCGCATTTCAAACCTGGGAAAATTTCTCAACTGAAATTTTTGAAACGGGACCCCATATTGAAACGTTAGAAGTATTCTACTTCAAAATTTCGGCACTCCGTGATGAACGCACAAAATCATTAATAAAATTTTCGTGAGTAATTAAAAAGGATTATTTTACATCTCTAGAGTTATAATTCTTCGAAAGACAAACTCACAATATCATATTACCGTATAAAAGTGACCCCATATACGAGATATAGAGAATGCGGCATCTCTCCTGACGCGGCATATCTCCAGAAATTACCCTATGCAATGCCCTATTGCTTAGGAAATGGTAAGCAGGAATTCATACCAATACGACCCATATTAAAACCTCAACAGCCTGCTAGCCATCAGTGCCGGCCGCTCCCATCTCCATCGTTCACGAGGAAGGATAAAGAATAAGGTAAACGGGAAATGCTGATGCTGTACCTACTTAACGGAAGGACGACGATTCATCAGACTCTTTCATAGGTGTAGCGGACTTGGTGGTTTGGAATGGTGTAAGGTCTGCAATTCGCTTCGAGTAAATGATCACTAGAAAAAGAAAAAATCTTGCTTAGTTTTTGGTTCTTTTTAAGCTCTGGGTAGCCGGCTACCGAGAGTATCCTATGTTTCCTAATCAAAAGCAAACACTATACAGATAAAGAGTTACGATAGCACAAGATTTTATAAATCAAGGAAAGTATTTTTTATTTTTCATATCGGATGGTTTGTAAAATACTCGTATACGAGCGATAATAACGATCATTGAAGGGAAATACAAAGGATTGTTAACCCTCTGGCACTCGCGCGAATGGCTTTCCGAACGAGCAGCCGCTGGTGCTGAAAGAAGATTTCGCTATAATTTCTGAAGGTGTTGCACTAAATACAACGACGCGAGTGCCGGAGGGTTAACCTGATACACGGGCTTGTTAGCAATAACGAAATTTGAAATAAAATTCATAACATGTTGCGGCGAATTTTCAGTACGTATTGACCCGCGATCATCGATACTAGGCAGATTAAAGTTTTATTGCGGCTGATTTTCGATCAGCTATTTATTTTCACGGTAATGTTTTCTTGATTAGATCTGTTCGCACCATCTCATTCTGCTAATGTCGGCAGAAGACTGATAGCACCCAGTCGTCGCTGGTCTAAGGACCAAATGTCATCAATAGACTAAGACTCGCGTAGTGGCATGAGATAGGAAACTTTTGAGAACTAAAGAGACTAGATAAACAAAGAGATGACATGCTCCGTCTATAATCCGAGCTTCGCTATAAGTTTCTACAGCTGAATTGAAACTCCAAACAGAACATAGCATCCCTTTGCTGATCTAGCATTTTTAGTGAGAACTATGTTATCTCACCGTTTGACGACCTACACCTCGCCCCAGCCCCATTTAGTCGAGTAAAACATTTTCAATGATAAAAATTTTCATGCGCCGAAGACCTAGAGAAATATTGTTTAGATACCAGCAATGCTAACTTTTATGAATTTATAATGCACATTTAGCAAATGTGCCTAATTGTTGCACTAAGAAACGCATAAAGCTTTGCAAAAAATTACAATTTTGCTGTTCGTTTTTGGATGTTTTGCTTCGAGCGCTTATTCCGTTCTAAATTGTTCAACAAGGTATTTGATATGCTCGCAAGCAGGGATGCCAAAGGTACCGGTAAACTACATTTTTTGGTATATTTACATTTGCACAAGCCGTACAGCCCGCTACAGCGACGCATCACTACAGCTCTTGCCAGAACGGTAGCCAAACCGAGTACATTTTCCCGTAGAGTAGAATACATTTTTGTTTTGCTGCTCTACTCCGACTGCTTGGTGAGAGTGTGGCGTAGTAAAGTTTGTTCTCTCGCTTTGTACACTTTTCTCAGCGTAGTCAAAGGGAGAGGCCCGCACACGAAAGCGTTGATGCCGGTCGTGGCGTAAACAAACAGCATTCATTGTCGTCGTTTGTGATTGAAAATATTGATTAGATTAAAAATATTGAAAAATGTAAAATTAGGAAAGAGAAGCTGTACCGCTCGCATCTGGTGGCTGTACTGAGGGCAGTATTTTTTGTCATGTTACTGCTTTGCTTACAGACGGCCGTACAGCGATGGGCGTCCTGCAATAGCGAACGACAGCAACGTCGAAAGAGAAATGAGAATGTAGGCAGAAAAACTACAGCCGCAGAAAAGGTAGGAATTTTGCATCCTTGCTCGCAAAAACATGGTAACTGTGTAATAATATCACCAGCAATAAGTACCCGATACGCATCTGCAATAAAACATCTATTGCCTAGGTAAGAACTAAGGGTGTGTTTGGTGTTTCCGGATATAAATAAATGCACAGCAGTAGTTTCCACCTATTGCAAGCAAGCAATTGAATACACTTTTTATAATGACATGCATGAATAGAATTAGCTCATTATTTTGCATTGAACTGGAATCTCCCTTATTTAACTTGGAAAACAATAAATTCGTTGATCCGACAATATTCAAATTACACAATTTTCGTAGCGAACCATTCATTATTACAATACCATTAGATCGCAACTGCTGTTCGCGAAAAAAAAATATTGCTGATTAGGACTCTTACAATAATCTAAATTAGTCTAGTACAAAATATCACTCAACCTATCATATGAATGTGTCTCATGTCATACAAACATATTCGTAAGAAGCCATTTGACAAGCTTGCGGCCCTCAGCAATTTATTATTATCAAAACACCATCATATTTACCAGTTTCACACTGTTAGTACAGAGAATTGAATAACCGACTATAAGATTCGATTTCTGGCGAAAGTAAAAGTTCTTCCGTTTAAAATAGTTGTCATAACGGAAGTACAATTTGAATTTAAATCGACATGGAGGTTGCGACAGGGACGCAACCTGAAGCTTGATTATAGGTATGTACTTACTACGCACAGTCACAAATGACAAAACCCAACTATAACGTAGATAGTACGATGTCAGGTCTATGCCACCACGCTAATACCTCATCCGTTTAAATAAAATATGATGTGTCGAATAGTCGCCATTGTTATAAAACACATGCAATCGCAAAGGTTCTACAATCCAATGTTCGGAAAAGGCTCAAAGAAACGAGTTGCACGCTTGGATGAGTTCCGTCCAACATCCTCCGAACGCTTCCTAAAAGGGATGCACTGCTTTTTACCAAACACATTCGCTTTCCATTGTATTCGTGCCGCAGATCAGTCGAACGGACGAACTACAATAATGGAAACAGAAATCGTTGCGTTAATTTACGCACCCTGTCCTTTCTAATGGGGCTTTCAATTATGGCTATTTGCCACATAATCACCGCCCTAATCTATTGAATAAATAAATCAGCAGCTTCTCATTCACCGTGTTCAACGTAAATGCAGCCAAACACGAAAACGACGACGTGCTTCGGTGCGAGTTGGCTTTACCGGCTTGCCCCGGGAATAACAATATCCGCGTCATGTAGAGGCAGTTAGCGAGTGGTGAATTTCTAGTACCTACTATTCTATTACAATGGTCAGTGTACAACAATGCTTTGGTACTACATCTCGTTGCGGAAGGGCAATAGGAGCAATAGAATATGTTATGTAATTATACTTCATTTAGAGAATTGTTCAATTGTGCTGGATTGAGCTTTAAAACACCGACCAAAGAAAATTGAAATAATGTGTTCAATTTTCTTAGAGGTATTGAAAATTTGAATTAAGTTTGGCATATGTTATCACAAAACCATGAGCCATTTATGTCAAACGGGATTTTTATAATAGCGAAATTCAACAGGTATACGAACAAAATACAATACCGGTGTTTTCATGTCATCTTTAATGTCAACAAATTAGTCGATTGCCGAAAACAATTTTAGGGGTAATTTACATTTCGCTTGTCGTTCGGGTCAATGTCACCATCGTTAAATGCGTCAGATTTTTTCCTTACCTTTTGCACTTACTGGTTTAGTAGTTGTAAAGAGATCTGAAAAATAATCAGCCCCAGGTGTGTTTTAAAAAGGAACGAAATTCTGAATGGAATTTTCCTTTGTTTCCCTCGTCATGTATTCATTCGGTGCAGTGCATTCATTAAGGTATATTCGGTTTAAATTAGACTTTTGTTGCAAATTGAATTCTTTTTCTATGCTGGCTCTGAGAGAGATAATCGAGCAAAAATGCACCAGACAGAGAATATAGCGTTGACTTTTGCTCAAAATTGTAATAGATGATTCCTTCTGCCTTCAATATGACCACATATAACAAATAACAAATAAAAGGACGTGGACGTTTCTACGTGCAACAATTTTCATTTTTTTTTGCTCTATTACTGTATTTTATACAGTAAAACTATCTGAGAACGAGTTACAGGGAATGAATACATCTGTACGAAAAAAATATACACTCAAAAAATGTTATGCCAGTTTTCACAAAAATAAAAATTTATGTTAAACATTTAGATTGCAAAAACCTATTTTTTATATTTTGTCAACAAATCCTGTAAAGAAAACAAAATTTTTGAATGTGGTTCCATAAAGGAGAACTTATCGGTAAAAAAATTTCTAACAACTTTATACATGCTTTTGAATTTCATATTAATTGACATACTAAACTGTAATTTTATTACAAAATATAATTCTAAGTATCATTTTAAATCAAAACGCATTTAACAAAAAACTTCCAAAATGCAACTTGGAAACGCATTTTGGAAGATATTTGGAATTTTGCTCCAACAAAAACAATTGGTTCGTGTAATGTTAACCTTTCAAAAACGCGAAAGAAACTTTTTCAGTGTACTTGAATCATGAAGAAGCTTTCAATAAAATTCTAAACGCCATTTTAAATCAAAATGATCTCAACAAAAAAATTCTGAAATGTAGTAATCCTCGAAAAATTTTAAAGTTTGTTTTAACAACGTAATTATTTTATTTTATTACTACCTTTTCATGAGTTTTTCGCGTTTCTCCATAAACAACAAAAGATTTTCCAAAAGCCCAATAACATTTCCTGTAACTTTCCCATTGACATCAAGATGATATTGTAAACCATTTGAAAATTAAATGCAAACAATCAAATATGATTCAACTATATTGTTTCATCATCAGACAATAAGAAAAGGAGTTTCGGTTCATCAAATCTTATCAGCTTAATCAGAACTCCTTTTCTTGCGGGACATCACGGAGTTTGCTCAGAAATACAAATTGTGTTTTCGTTTTTTGGAGCTAGCGTCAGTCCGGCACAAGCTTAGTCCTATCACTATGTTAGCCCTTAAAACACCGGGACGACTTTGTTACATATTTTTGGTTATATCTTATTATGTATATATATATATATATATATATATATATATATATATATATATATATATATATATATATATATATATATATATATATATATATATATATATATATATATATATATATATATATATATATATATATATATATATATATATATATATATATATATATATATATATATATATATATATATATATATATATATATATATATATATATATATATATATATATATATATATATATATATATATATATATATATATATATATATATATATATATATATATATATATATATATATATATATATATATATATATATATATATATATATATATTATTTATATTCATTGTATATGAATACAGGTCATTCAATCAAAGAACTGTTATATTTGGGGAACAATTGCACTATCAAATGAATATGGAGAAATAGTGCTACAAGTGGAGAGATTGCCGGAAACGTACTGTACACTCTTGAAATCATACAGAAATGCTTCAATTGCTTTAGCACACATTATCGCTTACCTTGACGGATGTTAGGTTACCGGAAATTCCGAAGTCCGGTTCCGGAGGACCAGTTCAGATTTAGAGGTCATTTCTATCATGTGACGCGTCAAATCACATTTTTTCGATGAAATAAGACTGACGGAAGAGCAAGGAGGCCATTTTGGACACACATGGCAATTTCAAAATTAGTTCCGGAACTCCGGTGGCGGGACTGACGGAAGAGCATAGGGAACATTTTGGGCAGACATGGTCATTTCAACATCAGTTCCGAAACACCGGTGTCCGTCTCCGGAGGATCAGTTAAGATTTTCATCATGCGACACTTTCTAGATTAAGTCAATCTGACGGAAGAACAAAGATGTAATTTTGGACACATATGGCCATTTCAACATCAGTTCCAGAACTCTGGCGTTTGGTTTCGGAGGACCAATTTCTATTTTGAAGTCATTGCCATCATGCAACATATCAAACCACACTTCCTCGACGAAATAAGTTTGACAGAAGAGGAAGGTGAGCATTTTGGACACATATGACTATTTCAACATTAGTTCCGGAAGTCCGGTGTCCAGTTCCGAAGGACCACTGCTGATATAGAGGTCATTTCTATCATGCGATACGTCAAATCACAATTTCTCTACAAAAGAAGATTGATGAAAGAGCAAAGTGGTTTGATTTGAAGTACCGCATGATAGAAATGACCTCTAAATCAGAATTGACACTCCAAAACTGGACACTGGAGTTCCGGGATGAATGCTGAAATGGCCATATGTATCAAAAATGGCATCTTTGCTTTTCCATCAGTCATATTTCGTCGAGGAAGTGTGATTTGGTGTGCTGTATGATGGGAATGACCTCTAAGTCGGGATTGGTCCGCTGGAACCGGACACCGGAGCTCCGGAACTGGTGTTGAAACGGCCAAATGTGATCAAAATTACATGTTTATACTCTTCCATAAATCTTATTTCATCGAGAAAGTATGATTTGACGTGTCGCATGATGGAACTGAACTGAGCTTATTCTTCGAAATGGACACTGGTGTTCCGGAACTGATGTTGAAATGGCCATGTCTGCCCAAAATGGTCTCTATGCTCTTCCGTCAGTCTTATCCTGCGAGAAAGTGTAAGTTGATGCGTCACATGATAGGAATAGCCTCTAAAATTGAACTGGTCCTCCGGAACCGGATACCGGTGTTCCGGAACTGATGTTGAAATGGCTATGTGTATCCAAAATGGTCTCTTTGGTCTTCCACCAGTCTTATCTTGTCGAGAAAATATGATTTGATGTGTCGCATGTTAGGAATAGTCTCTAAATCTGAACTGGTCCTCCGGAACCGGATACCGGTGTTCCGGAACTGATGTTGAAATGGCCATGTTTGCCCAAAATGGTCTCTATGCTCTTCCATCAGTCTTATCTTGTCGAGAAAATGTAATCTGATGTGTCGCATGATAGGAATAGTCTCTAAATCTGAACTGGTCCTCCGGAACCGGATACCGGTGTTCCGGAACTGATGTTGAACTGGCCATGCGTGTCCAAAATGGTCTCTTTGGTCTTCCACCAGTCTTATTTTGTCGAGAAAATGTGATTTGATGTGTCGCATGATAGGAATGGTCTCTAAATCTGAACTGGTCCTCCGGAACTGAACTCCTGAGTTTCTGGTAACCTAATATCCAGCAAGGTAAGCGGTAATGTGTGCTAAAGCAATTGAAGTATTCCTGTATGATTTCAAAAGAAAAAATAAAGTTTTCACCCGTTTTCATTCATGAACATCAAAATCAGATATAGTTTTCTTTTGAAAATACGAGGTTTACAGTACATTTCCGGCAATTTCTACGGATTGGCCACGTGCAGCCCTATTTCTCCATATTCATTTGATAGTGCAACTGTTTCCCTAAATATGTATCAAAAGATATAACCAAAAATATGCAAGAAAGTCCTCCCGGTGTTTTAAGGGTTAGTGTCGGATTCTGATGAGATGAGCTCGAAACGAATTAGTTTAACTTTCTTGATGTTTTTATTTTTCATGCCTGCTACATGATAGTACGTCGGAAAGGACAAACTCCTATTCCTGCTCAAATAACATTTTGTCAGATATTTAACCCTTAAACGCACAAAGTTGTTATAAAAACAACATTCCGAAAAAAACATCTCAAAATGATCGTAGTAACAGAGCAAAGCTGAGAAAATTTTTACGAGGCCGAAAAAAATTATATTTGCGCTTTTAAGGGTCAAAAATTCCCCGTACCTCATGTTCATGGCCCCACCATGTTTATAATTTTCCTCCTAGCACACGTGTTTCATTACAATTAGTTTTGTATAAAATTATCTGACCTAATTTTTTAACTTTTTCCATTCCCACGATTTATATCTACTGCAACCCGCGCATTCTTCGGCTCCCGCATCATGACGGCCACAGGAAATTTGCGAGTTCCGCAAACTATTACACCACTTGAATGGAAAAATTGCAGCTCCCGTAGCGTGTCTGACGCTGCTGAATATTAGCTACACATTCTCCAGCATCGCTCATCTTTTCCAGGATATAAATACCTGCCCAATTGGTGTGTTTAGTTTCACAGCTGCCAACTTACTGCTGTGGATGTTCATCTCGCTGACTCCATTTTTTCAGGTAAGTCCATTCGGAAATTGAAATCCACTAACCAGTAGAAGGGACAGCTCCGACAGATTCGAAAATGATTCGCAAACTCAGACTGGTCGCGTCGCTTTACGGCGGATGCTGTGTTCATAAATTGACTCAAATTTGGCAGTTCTGATGCAAACGCATGATACATTGTAGAAAATAAAATACCATGCGTCTGCTGCATACAATGTTTTGACGTAGGACTACGTCTTTGTTTTCGATATGGGAGTGCACTCTGCAAATTCTACAAAAATGGTATGTAACGAAAAGTGATCCAATTTTAAACGCATATAATTCAGCCATATCACGATAAATTTTCAATTTTTTGCGCAAATCGCCCTGAAATACTTCTAAGAATAGATTCCAATAGATAAACCCAAAGATTTTTGATATCATAGCAAAAATTAAATAATATACAACCTTGTCAAAATATCGCGCATTAACACACAGAAGATAGCGCTTCCCAAGCCCTGTACGACGGATTGGTGTACCTAGCGCGCAACGCTTCTATGAATGACGTCATCATCGACTATTTAAAGAACGGACTTGGCCAGACACGCTCAGTTCCCTGTTGAACGGCTGGCGAAGCAGATCACTGCGCTGTGTTTTTTACAGCCAGTGTAGCTGAGCTAGAAGACCGTTACACTGGCTGTGGAGGGACGCTACCCAGTGTCGTCCAACAGGCGACCGCCCCAACTGCTTCCTAAATGCCTCTGTAATGTTGCCAGTAATTTTTTGGTTTAACTAGCACATGTATTTGCTATTTGCGCTTGAAATTAAGTAATGTAGTGGTAGTAATAAGCTTCCCATTTTGGTTTAAACGCAAGGACAGTTTTTAAAACAGGATTTGATTAATTAGTTCAGCTCATTTAAGCAATTTTATCAATTCTGTAATTTAAAAGGAATTTTACGGAACTTGGTGAATTTGGCCCAACTTGCAACTGGTATAATCAACCTGCACAAAGTGTTGCATAACGCAGGGCTGTTTTTTGGAACAAAATGTGTTATCATTCAGCCCTTCGCTATGCAAAACACGATATTATGACAGATGGGCTAAGCGCGGCCGTTCCTTTCAATCGGGAAAGGCCGCGTGGAATTTTGGTGAAATGCGCTAATAGTGTCGTGGTGGTACTAGTTGTCTCCTTCGCTCTACCCATCATCATCAGCGTTGACTCATTTTGCATTGTACGCTTGGGTTCAATGTTTGGGGCGAATGTGTTGGTAGGTAGGGGAACTGGCGGTAAAATGAACACGTTAAGCAAAGTCATTATTTTCTAACTAATAAGTGAATGAGATATTACAATTACCTTATGTTTCTTGTTAGACATGTTTTGTACATATCTGGTAAAAATACTTCGTCATAAACACATTTTTTCAAACATGATTCTTGATTTCTAAACATGTCCAAAAATGAGACATGTTTATAGCGAGTGGGTAAAATGAACATGTGGCGGTGGTAAAATGAACAGCTTCTGGTGACCTGCAAAATGTCGTGTATGTATGCAATGCGCAGCATTGGAAAGCATTTTCCGATCAATGCTAATATCCCAACAAATCATGAGCTTTGCATACACACAGGGCATTTTGCAGACAAAAAAATTGTCACGGAAGAATTGAATTTTCATGACGTAATATTAACCATTTTACAATCCTGTGGCATCGAAACACATCTACAAACTTGGGGTTATCCATGGGTGTTTAATCTTTTAGGATCTGTTTGAGAGCAACTAGAAAGCTTGTTCTATACATGAGATGTGATTATATTGTCTAAAATTTGATTTTTCTTCACCGGTCCGGGTGTTTTTTCCCACACACTAAGTACTAAGAAAATAAATATTTTACATTAAGTAGTATAGTCCTACGTCTACAGTTCGTGCAACCCCATAGGGCTGCTTCTTGTAGTTTTTATTCTCGAACTAAACGCGTTCGAAATATCAGAAACGATTTTCCAACACGGAAAACCGATTCATCACAATTTCAACTAAAAAATTAGTTGAGTTTTTGGTTTCGTCTAGTTAATATTTGGGCGAACTAAATTTTTGTTGAAAACAATAATCCAACGTTGTTGGTTTGATGCTGTCAGTTTCAGTCTGGACACGAACGTTTCATCCTAGCACAAAACTTAAAAAGCTAAAGCACAAAACTTGAAAAACTACATGAGCTAAAGCTTGAAACGCTTGTCTCAGCTTCTAACGCTTGTTTTAGTCCAGACACAATTACATATGCCGTTACACTACCTTTTCAGCCAAGACACAAACGACTAGAATTCAACTAATCTCATTGTTGAATTAAACTGCTTCATCGTAAAATACAACATAGGATATTTCAAACGTTTTGTTTCACCGACCGACGGATGAAAGGTATGGAATTAAATTGTTGAAAAATTCCGTATTTCAGTAATTCACACGTAAATATAATACAGAGTTATGTTTCTCATAATGTTATCTTTTTATAAACTGCAATCTTAAATGAGACGAAATAGCCAAAGGTATTTAAGGATTGTTGGAAATTGATTGATTTGAATTTTAGAATAAAGGTATATTTTTTTCTATTTAGTCACAAACACTATCCAGCACTACAAAAAAAACTTCATACTTATTCCACATCTAGTTTGGAATCTCAAACGATGAAAAATAATTATCATATTACATATTACATTGGTTATTAATTGAAATGTTACTATATAATCGACTACATCCGAAATAGAATGATTTTGACAATTTTCGACAATACTTTCAATTTTCAGTGCACATGTATTGAAAAAAATGTCAATAAAAATCATCCCTTTATTGAAATGTTTTTAAAGAAAAACTAGGTAAAACCAAAATGAGGTCAGTTGAATTTCTGTTTTTTTTGTGTACTGGTTCAGGTAGTTGCGTCCAGGATAAAACAAGCTTTCCAAGCTGAGACAACTACCTACGTGCTTAACCGTTATGCCCAGCGTGTATGAACATAGTTGCTGTCGCTACCTTGATGTATTTCAGTAAGGTGTGCATCTTAGCTACTTGCTGTCATTTCGTATGATGTGCGTCTTGAATCAAAATCAATAATAATTTTCAATAACTATTATTTGAGAATCTCTCAAAATTAAGAGAAAATTTAGTTACGTTATTCAGTTTTCTGTTGAAATCAACTAATTAGAAAAACAAAAATTTGTTTTGTTATTTTCTTCATCGAATGGCTTTCAGTGAAGTGTTTAAAAATAGGGAAACAAATCATTTTAAATTTGGTAGTCTTATTACTTAAACACGAGTCCTATCTTAAAATTTAAAATTGCATTTTTCAGATTTTGAATTGTCATTTATTATCAATTTTATCAAATTCGCGCTGAATACAAATTTCACTCGTTTTGTCGATAATTTTTTTCAGTTTGCATGTTGGCTGTTGTAATAGCATACCAAATCTAGCTGAATTATAAAAAATCCTTCTAGTAACTAGATTTAACTTGGCACTTGTTAGTAATCAATTCTGTGCGTTTACTGATGAACAACTATTTTTGCAAATTATATCAACATTTGTAAATTGTATCAACATTGTATAGTTGCTAATAGAAAATCAGTTAAATGAAATCATTGTTGAACTGTTTTCATTCATTTGTTTCATTGCGCAGTACATTTTATGCAAATATTTCAGAGAATCTGAAAATTATTAATAGTCTAGAAATATAAAATTCGCACATAGTGTTCGCAAGACATGCTGCATTTTCAATGTGACCGAGGTCGTGTATTGCACACAACTCTTTAGTAGTTTCTAAGTGTAAATATGTTCACGAACATCTTAAATCTGATATTGCGCATCATTCAACAAATTCGATTAATCATGCATTTAGGATGAAGCCATAAAATCTAATAAATCTTGATTAAATGATTCTTGAAAAACAAAGTTATAACAGAAACCAATTTTCGCAGTAAGCTGTGTTATAAATCTAGTTTCGATAATAGTTAAAAGATTATGAAATTATAGTAAGTAACAGCCCTAGATATTGTTTTCTGAATCATTCAATCTGTGCTTCTGACTGAGAATCACTACACCAAAACCTTGCAACCTTTAGTTTATGTTGCTACTTACAACTTACTTCATAACAACTTGCTCATCAATAATTCCATGTACGATGTTTGATATGTATGATCAAAACAGTAAAAAATATGTTGGTGTTAAATACCTAACCTTTGGCTATGATAGCTTTGGAGAATTTTATCGACTTCATAAGCTTTCATTTTCGTGTTTTTTGGTGCACGAGGGTTTTTTATTCTGTTCCATGTGAAAAGTTGATATAATTTACGAACCAGAGCTTTTGTACGACATCGTCCTCACCAACAAGAAAGAATGATTTATGATAAACAGGGCTAATGTTGCTAAGTATTCTTTTGAAAGGAACGTACAGCTACTATTCAACACTATGCCGAAGAAATGGGCAAACATTTGAACTCCTGATATATTCGGTAGCGAACACCACCACCCCCCAATGAAGGACTAATCTATCACTTGTGATACATGGCATTTCTGAGCTTCGGGATTACTGCAGTATTAGCAGTGAACCCTAATATATTTTGTCGCAACCATGGGATGGCTCGCCTCAGGCCAAATTAATTAATTCCACCAATTGCCAAAAATGCTGATACAAGATCAGTAGCTGCAAATATCTCCCTACGGTATACCGACATTTTCTAGATAAGGAAAGTTATGCCAATTTAATATGGGTATGTTTTCAATCTGAGAAATAGGTTTAGTGCTAGTATTCCGGAGGTTGAAAAAAAATGTTGCATGGATGTCTTAGACCTTGAAACGAGAAAAAACCAAAAGTTCTTTTCTCTTAAAAACGAACGTTATTATAATTTAATCTTGCATAATAATGCGAGGTTGTTTCGTTTGACATTTTTGGTAGCGCCATTGAATATTGATGATAAGTGTATTCAATTTTCTATAATTTTCGGTCCAAATTTGTCATGTCCGTGAAAATTGTGCCTAAATTCAATTCTCCACAAGAAAAGCATCCCTTTATCGCACCGAAGCTGATACTGGTCTGAGCCAAAGTAAGTGCAAACGTGCCGGAGATTTATTATCACTTCACGCACAAGAACTCTACGTGATCCCAGCATTGCACTTGGAGCCTGTGCCTTCTGGTGTGACGTGGTTCGTATTGTCACAACGCCTACATATATTACGTCCAATAGCACTCACATATGCGAATGAACATATCATCGGTCGACATTTTAGTGTTTCCACTTTTACTAATAGGGGCCTTTTGGTGCACTTGAAAACCGTTACCATCAAAAACTAGAACCTAGATTCGTAAAATAGGAACCTGTTATTGTGATCATCCATGTTATTTATATCTAAAGTTGGAATAGGAGATGGTGCAGTGTTATCATAACATTGATCGATTACATTGTGTCTTTATCACAACTCACCGTCTCCGGGTGGTAAACCATTCCGCTGTAAATATAACACAATAAACATTACCGTTGTTACCCCTCTAAACCAGCGAATCAGCACCGTTGAGTTATCCTTCAACTAGAGTGAGCTAATTCATATGAGAAGCACGCAGCTTGCATCACATTCCACTCTCCCTCTCTCTCTCTCTCTCTCTTAGCTGGAATATCACCCAAAGTGGATAGGCGTTGCTACGACCCACTGACGGCTGTTGAAAGTGAATAGAATGCTAGACATAAAACTACGACTGGTTGCACCATGCCAGTTGTGGTTGATGGAGGGTTATGTTTTCTGGACTGCTACTTCGTGGTTTTAGTTACAACGAACTTTCCCATTAGGGTTGGCCAAAAGTAATTGTAATATATGAACGTAACCCGTCTTTTCAGGTAGTATTGGAACAAATTCTCACCGATTTTTGGTGTTTCAAGATGAGTTCATTTAGCACCGTTGTAAATTACACATAGAAAAACAGAAATGGGTTACAAGAACTTAACTACTATACGATGTGATAGCTCTGAGTAGTGATCAGACGTCTCGGATTAAGCGGCACAGTCTTGCTGTTAGTAAAGGGCTGTTCATAAACCACGTAGATTCATAGGGGGACGTCTAGCAAAAGTCTATGTTTCTCTACGAGGGAGAGGGTGGATTTTTTGCAAAAGTCTACGTAGACTTTGATTTTTTGTTATTCTCGTATTACTAATTGTAAATAAGATTTACAGAGAGTTGTGTTCAACATACTAGTCGATTCAGCTGGATATATTTATGTAAAGGTAGTACACTATTAAGGTAACTGCTCTTTCGGCAACCACTCAACCCAGAACCTACGTAATTTTTTGGACAATATAACAACGCGAAACATTGTTTCTGCATATATTTAGATATATTTTTGATATCGTGGAAAAATCTAGGAATAACACAAAATAAACAGTTCTAAAGACGATCTTCCAAAATGTCTCTTCGAAAAAGATTTCGACTGGAAATCCTGCAGTCGTGAATTGTCACCTGAGACACCACTAGTTAGCAGACATGCATGGGCCATTAAATGCATGAACCATTGAAATTTGGTAAAATGATAAAAGTTAAGCATTAAAATATTAACAAGAAAAAGTCCAATTTTTAACAATAAGTGGATCGATTTTTTAAAATTATTTTTCTGTTAATTTCGGTGAATCAAGCAGTAGTGTAATTAAATTTCTACAACAATGTGTTTACTCGAGTTAATTAGTTTGAAATTTCTCTTGCAACGATTTACACTGATTTAAACGCCCGTTGAATTTTACGCGTTGACCCGGTACAACTCTGTGCAAACCGGTTCTAAGGCAAAGTGCCTATTTTACCCATATAAGGGAGGGTGTCTCACTAATTCATTAATTACTCGGCCTACAGTCAATGTCATGCGTACAAATTGGCATCAACATCTTTGCTTTGTTGTTAAGAAGCAAAATAATAACACAAATGCCCTGAAAACAATGAAATGCTCGTGTTTAAGGGGTTATATATTTTGAGATGCGGGAAAAAAGCGAAAAGTTTGAATTTTTATAAAGGTATGTAGCCATATTTTTATGAAATACTTGTTATACGTCTAGCGTAGGACAATGTCAAATTCGCAAATTCCACTTGAGAACATAAAAAATAAAACGCTTTTTTTCCAAGAGGATTGCCGTGACTACGATTCCAGTCCAACAGCTCAACTGAAACCATCAAATTAAAAAAAAATCATTAGTATATGTACGTGTGGTGTCCTTGAACGATTGAAAAAAAATAATTATCTTCTTTTTGAAAACGTGGACGATTTTTCCAAAAAAATCACTATTTTCATCTGAAAAAAATTATTAAAAAATTCATAACATTAATATGAAAATTTTTTACGAAAAAAAGGAATCGTTCAAGGACACGGCAGTTCAATTACGAACAAGCCAAAAAAAAAGTTTTAAGGGCGATTGAAAACTTTTTCGGCAATCGTATTCACCGCAAAGACGTTTTTGGAAAACATTATTTCGAGATAATCGCGTTTAAATTTTCAAGTATAAGCCACATCTCCATAAGGGAGCAAAACGCAAAACGCTATAACTTTGTGTCTACTACTCCGATCTCCACAAAAATTTGAGATAAAATTCTTAAGAATCTCAACTTTAGGATAGAAGAATAAAAAAATTCTTGGTCGATTTTTTGGTCAACCGCAACATATGTAACCCCTTAAGTGCAACGAAAGCTAGAATAGAGATGCCCTATTGTTGCTTTATCATTTCACTCAATGCGTTGAGCAAAGATGGAAGACGGTGCTCTAACCGACGGCTTCAAATGGGTAGCACGGCGAAAATAGGTTCATCACCCTACTATTCGGAGTTAAAATTCTCAAATTTCGGTCTACGTGGTTTGTGGATGGATCCAACATGCTGAGAAATCCAGAAAAGTGTGTTTTTATGTTGACTTCAACGTACGCTCTATACAGCCAAATAGATCAAATTTTTACTTCAACTTGTGCACACATTTTCATTTGCCGTTGAATATATTTACTGTATTTACGGTAAAACTAGATTGAAATTTTTTTTTAATTTACTTTTTAACGACATTCAATTAGATAGAGATTTGGGAAAGTCATGAAAATTTAGAGCCATATTACTCAAGTGTGAGCAAGGATTTGAAATATATAGATCGGAAAACCAGAAGAAACAAGCTTAAAAACTTACGGGCTAATCTTTTGTCTTCTGCTGGCAGGAGCCGAGCTTGGGCAGCGTAACTACGAATCACTCAAGTGTACCAACAAGCCTCCTGGTAAAGACAGACTCCTGGTATCCCTCTTCCCCGTGAGAACCGACAATCTTTCTAAAAAGTACTAATAAACAGCGTTTTAATTTGACTGAACAGCTGATACTAAAATTCTCTGCAGGAAGATACAGTGAGTAACAAAAGTCTGCAACATACAGTGACACAATTTCAAATTGATACACCTCTAGTGTATATGTTTAATATTGTTTCATAATTTTTTGCGCTATTTAATATCGGTATTGTTTTGTAAATGTGATAGTAGAATCATCACAATTGTGCAAAAAGCAAAAATTTTTTGGAATGAACCAGTTTTAGTGCGAAAGGGTACAATACCTAACTTAGTTAGTGTTTAGCGTTTCGGATTCTCCTCAGCAGTAACTAGCACCTTCTTGGTACCAGGTAGATGTTAGATTCCAGGCGTTTGGTACTTAAACCAAAAGACTGCTTCGGATTACACTTTTCGCATCAGCAAAGCCCGAACTTCTGTGCTTGACTTCCGAGACATCACTCGGGACAAGCCAGTCGTTTATGTTCATGCAAGACGTTTAGATTAAGCGTCTAACTAGTGCCAATCTTGGTACTAGTCTAGATTTAGCATCTAACTGGTACCAAGAAGGTGCTAGTTCATTCGTTTACGAGCGGTCTATCGAGAAGCAAGTGTTTTTTCCAGTCCGTCAGTGTGAGATAAAGAATCGTACTAATCCCCGTTCAAGGTTATCTTGCACATTCTCTACCTCTCGAGTTTTTGGACTTTTTTCTTCTTTTGTGCGTGTGTTAATCGTTAGGCCGCATTCCTCAGCCTTTTGTTCGCGTAGTGAGGATTGAACAATAGCCAGCTATATAGGAGAAGATGGGGTAAAACGCACCCCCTAAGGAAATATGATCATAACTCAGCTATAGAACACCAATCGGGAGAATTTAATTAATGATATCGTTTTGCCAACATTTTCCTCTGTAATCACAGTCATAATGATTTGCAAAATAATCAAGAACATGAAAAATATTCGATTTTTCAAAATCATTAAAAATTGCCTTTTAAAAAATAAGCGGGGCAAAACGCACCTGTTCGGGAGTAAAATGCACCACAACATCGGGGCATAATGCACTACAACAACGGGGAAGAATGCACCGCAACAACGAGGCAGAATGCTCGATGAACAAGCAAGTAGTTTTGTTTTCTAACGAGATTTCACAAAAGTGTGCCATTAAATAGTCTTAGGTTATGCAATTAGTAGGTTTTCAAACCATTTTTTTTTGTTTTCGATTAAAAAATCAGCCAAATCAAAGAAGAGAGCATTTTGCCCCCGATGGAGCAGAGATACAAATTTAGCAAAAAGTGAATTATTTAGTAAATTTTTCATATATAGTGCGACAGAATAATGAACAAAGGTGTAAATAGAACTGGAATGCACTGATATAATAATACAAATTGCATTTATAAGAGCTGAAAATCCTTATTGCACGAGCCACGATAATGACATGAGAAGAGCACGAAATTATCTTTTGTTTATTTCTCGAGCTGCTATTGATGTACGGTTATGTAATTTTGACAAAGTATGTTTACTTTGGCGGACTTCTGACTGGTGTTATCCTTTTCTATAAATTTTCAGTAGTTTTCGATATAAGCAAAGGGTGCATTTTGCCTCGGGGGTGCGTTTTACCCCATCTTCCCCTAAGCTGGACTGGTGCGTCGTGGGAAACAAATTTACAGATAAGTAAAATCTACCTCTTTTGACACATTTACGGCATATTCCCGTCTGCGCGGGTGCTAACCCCGTGCGTCGACGGTGTCGATGGCTCCCTCCCCGGACGGCCAAATGGAGGTCGAATCGACTCCCAAGGCTCTCCCCCGACCCAAACAATATCCAGAGCTCTCGACCGGTCCCTTTGTGGTCTTCTTTCGGCCCAAAACAAAATCGCTGAATCTATTACAGATTTCGAAAGACCTGACGGAACGATTCTCGGCTGTGATCGAAATAAAAAAGGTCCGCTCAGACAGGCTGAGGGTCGTGCTAACTAACTCAAAGCAGGCAAACGATAGGACTATCACGTGTATATTCCAGCTGTAAAAGTACAGTCTAAAGGCGTTGTCACCGATGAGAGTTTGACATGCGAGGATCTGCTGCAGTACGGGGTAGGCCGTTTTAGAGACCGCTTACTTCAGCCAGTGAAAATACTTGAGTGCAAGCGTTTGCACTCAGTAGTAGTTGCGGGGGATGGTTCAAAAACGTACCCCCAGGAAAAGTGGCAGCACTGCCGAATCTCTCGGAAGTGATTTTGTGTTTCTCCCATAGTTTACAAAATTTTGCAGTGAAATATAGTATATTTAATAGTAAATCGAAGTTAATCGCTCGGTAGGTCGTTTCTCCTGTTGTGTTATGTGTTGGTAGGCAAAAATATCGTTGGAATAGTGTAATTTGACGTAGTGATTTTATCGTCACATCACAATTATTTTACTATGTATGTGCGCGACTCGAGCGAGCTACCAAAAAAATGTTCCCACTTAGCATCGACAGCGCCATCTGAACTTGACTAGTTGATGCAACGATTTCACTGATTCCCAGTTAAACTCATTCCGGAACCGGTTCGGATATCTGAATGGAGTCAGCACCCGGTCAAAAAAAAATGCGGACGGAGATCGGCAGGCGATTTAAATGATTTGACGTTAGACTTAACTCGCCTGTGCTAATTGCCCCTAGGAACAAATGCTATTTGCGAATGCGATTTAAAGGCAATTTCAATACTTAGACGACAAATTTTCTGGCGGCTGCAATGGACTTGGTTGTTTTTGCATTTTTCAAATATGGCGGTTAGTGTTATCCACATTATTCATATTATTTATCTTATTAATTCAATAATTTTTTTTATTGTTTTATTCATGTTATTTGTTTCATTTGTTTTAATCATTTTATTAAATTGTTAGTATTTCCCAGTTCATATATTGTTCAGTTTCTTCATTTTATTAATTCGGTTTAGTCAGTTCTTTTAGTTTTTGGATGACAGTTAGTTAGCTTGAAACAATTTAGTTTACTCTCTTAATTTCATAACTTTTTTAATATTGTCTGATTTTCATTTGAGCTAATTTGATTTGTTCTATTAATTTGATTTATATGGATCATTCTATCCATTTTATGAATAACTTTTTTTTTATTCATAATTGTTTAGATTTTTGGTTTGTTTTGTTATTGTTTTTTAATTTATTCAGTTTATTATACGTGTTATACGTGCAGGACTCGAGGCTGTGCTTGTCTCACATATAGTTGCTTGCCAGCTTTGCGTGCGTTTGGCAATTTAATGAATAATACAATTATATGTATGAGAGGTGTCTCATCCCACTGATGGGTGGATTAAATCGGTTTTATGTATACATGTGTGTATATATGTGTATGTGTTTATGTGTGTATATGTACATATAAATGTTCAAAAACTGGTTGCATTATAGACCGGATTGTTTTGTAGTGTACACATATAATCTATTAATGTGAAAAACTGATACTTCTGGATAGAAGTCAGATCTTCCTCCAATTACAGCTCCTTGGAGATCTCCAATGGAACAACTTACACAAGTCCAACAGGTAGTGACACCAGACTAGGAGAAACGGAAGCGCTGAGGAAAACACGGAGTCTATCGGTTCTTTTTTATTATTTCCCCTTTTCTTTCTTAAATAAGCAGGAATTCAAGAAATGTGGATGAGAGTTAAAGGAGACATAAATGGGAGATAGGAATGAAGGTAGAAAACTGAAAAAATGGTAAGTTCTAGTACACATGTGTTATGTTATATATACAAATTGAACCATTATAATAAATACGCGTCGATTTCCTGCTTAAATGGAATCGAAAGTTTTACTGTAATGTTACAATCCAATTGATACAAACATTACAGTAAGGCGGGGCTAGTTGATGGAACGATGACCTCGGAACATGTCTGGCACTGTACACGAAATGGGTCATCGGAAAGTCAATTGAGCTAACACCTTCCTAAATCCGTGAACCAAGTTATTTGCATGAATGTTTAAATACATGCAAACATCTTTTTTCTGCAAATCACTACCAGCTAGTGGGAGATAGGAAGGTTAACACACACACACACACACATGGTTCAAAAACGTACCCCCAATCAAACTCTTATCGGGTGACATTCGCTGGTACCGCTTTGCCAAATTACCTCCTCTTGCACAAGGTTCGTCTGCCTATGCGTCTGTTTGTGCCGCGGGTCATGAATTGCACAAAGTGTAAACAATTGGGTCACACAGCCACCCATTGTAGCAATAAGGCCCGCTGTGGACGATTCGTGCAGTAAGAATGCTGAGAAGTGTCCTTACTGTGCAGATAATCTGCATGATATCTCGGCATGTCCCGCGTACAAATTACGCGGGGATAAACTAGTTTTAGTTTAGTTCCCTTGTGGTGGGATCTGAACGTTCTTTCGCATAAATGCTAAAGAAAGCAACGCCACCATCCTCAACAAACATCTATACTCACTTGCCTCCTAACGAGGGCGAAGATAATGACCCACAAGAGGGAACATCTACTAGGGCGCCTAGAAGTTATAGCAACAGGAGGAACATTTCCTCTTCTAAAGTTCCTTGTAAAGGCCAGAAGGTATCCCTTGACGAGGCTCCGAAAGTCACATCTATTGGAAGTGTTGCAACGAAACCGAAGCAATTAGCTCCTGGTATCGGAGGATAAAGCTCAGCGAAGGAGTTCCCAGCACTTCCAGGAACATCAAAAATCCCAAGTGTTCCTTTGTTTCAGTTCGAGAATAATCACAGCACTGGAATTATCAAACTCTCGGACATAGTCGACTGGATAATAAAAACTTTCAATATAACTGATCCTATTAAAAGTCTTATGTTAGCTTTTCTCCCTACAGTAAGAACATTTTTGAAGCAGTTGACTGCTTAATGGCCCCTCCTTTCAGCGATTGTATCCTTCGATGGCTAACTCATCGAACGAGGTCACTGTTTTACAGTGGAATTCCAGAAGTATCATCCAGAAAATCGATTCCTTCAAAATTTTAATAAATAGTTTGAGTTGCGATGCATTTGCATTATGTGAAACTTGGTTAACTTCCGACATAGATCTCAACTTCCACGATTTTAAGATTATTCGCCTGGATCGAGACACCCCCTGTGGAGGAGTGCTTTTGGAGATCAAAAAGCGCTATTCCTTCTACAGAATTAACCTTCCCTCGATAACAGGTATTGAAGTTGTCGCTTGTCAAGTAACAACCAAAGGCAAAGATCCTTGCATAGCTTCCATATATATTTCCCCCAACACCGCGATTGGGCACCGCCGGCTACATGACATCATAGAACCCCTGCCTGCACCGCGACTTGTTTTAGGAGACTTTAACTCTCACGGTACATCACGGGGTTGCCTCTATGATGATAACCGGTCTTCCTTAATTCACGATCTTTGCGATAACTTCAATTTGACAATTTTAAACACGGGTGAAATGACACGGATCCCTCCCCCCAGCGCGCCCAAGTGCATTAGATTTATCCCTTTGCTCGACCTCGCTACAGTTGAATTGCGCGTGGAAGGTAGTCTCGATCGTAGTCTCGATCACCAACAGCGCAAGACAATTGCAATCAATCAATATTTCGTATGACCTCTCACGAAATATCAATTGGAACAGCTATGCGGCCGCGATATCCGACAACATCGAATCTACCCAAGAACTTCCTCCGGAGGAAGAGTACACCTTTTTGGCTGGCTTGATTCTCGACAGCGCGAATCATGCTCAGACTAAGCCAGTACCCGGCGCGAACATACAAAAACGTTCTCCCAATCCCTGGTGGGATAAAAAGTGCTCAGACGTGTACGCAGAGAAGGCCGCCGCGTTTAAGACCTTCCGGAACGACAGGGTACCCGCTAGTTTTCGACAGTACGCGACGTTAGACAAGCGAATGAAGAGTTTGATGAAAGTCAAGAAACGCGGTTATTGGCGCCGGTTCGTCGACGGATTAACGAGAGAAACATCGATGAGCACTCTTTGGGGAACTGCCCGACGTATGCGAAACCGAAACAGTACTAATGAGAGCGTGGAATATTCAAACCGTTGGATATTTGATTTCGCCATGAAGGTTTGTTCGGATTCCGCCCCGGCACAGAAGATCAACCGCGCCGCGCCCCCTCACGATAACGCGAACGAAACACCTTTTTCGATGGTGGAGTTCTCACTTCCTCTCTTGTTGTGTAACAATAAAGCTCCAGGGCCAGACAGAATCAAATTTAACTTGTTGAAGAATCTGCCAGACTCTGCCAAGAGACGCTTGTTGAACTTATTTAATAAGTTTCTTGAGGCTAACATTGTCCCACACGATTGGAGACAAGTGATGGTCATCGCCATCCAAAAACCAGGAAAACCAGTCTCCGATCACAATTCGTATCGACCGATCGCAATGCTGTCCTGTATACGGAAGTTATTCGAGAAAACGATCCTATTCCGCCTCGACAATTGGGTCGAAACAAATGGCTTACTGTCAGATACACAATTTGGCCTTCGCAAAGGCAAAGGGACGAACAATTGTCTTGCGTTGCTCTCAACCGAAATTCAAATGGCCTATGCTAGCAAAGAGCAGATGGCATCAGTGTTCCTAGATATAAATGGGGCTTTTGATTCAGTTTCTATCAACATTCTTTCAGAGAAGCTGCACCAGCATGGTCTTTCAGCAACTTTAAACAACTTTTTACTAAACTTGTCGGAAAAGCACATTCATTTTTCGCATGGTGACTTATCGACATCACGATTTAGTTACATGGGCCTTCCCCAGGGCTCATGTTTAAGCCCTCTGTTATGCAATTTCTATATCAACGACATTGATGAATGTCTTGACAATTCCTGCACGTTAAGGCAACTTGCAGACGATAGCGTGGTTTCTGTAACGGGACCCAAAGCTGTCGATCCACAAGGACCATTACAGAATACATTGAACAATTTGTCTGCTTGGGCTATTAAGCTGGGTATCGAATTCTCTACGGAGAAAACTGAGCTAGTTGTATTTTGTAGGAAGCGTGAACCAGCACAATTACAGCTTCTACTAATGGGTCAAACTATAGCTCAGGTCTTCACAGTAAAATATCTAGGGGTCTGGTTCGACTCGAAAGGCACTTGGGGATGCCACATTAGGTATCTGAAACAGAAATGCCAACAAAGGATCAACTTTCTTCGTACAATAACCGGATCGCTCGATGAAACAAGGCAAGCACTCCTCGTATTTTTTGGGGAAAATACGGGAGCTACTAAGTGCTTTATCTGACAAATCTTTCCAGATTACCTTGGTGTGGGTCCCTTCTCATTGCTCCATTCCGGGCAATGAGAAGGCGGACTCCTTAGCTAACCTTGAAGGTGACGTGTTTGAAAGACCAATTTTCTTCCACGAATTTTTCAGTATTACTCATCAGAGAACCCTCGAAAGTTGGCAAACCTCGTGGAGCAATGGGGAGCTAGGAAGTTGACTACATTCGATTGTCCCTAAGGTATCGACGAAACCTTGGTTCAAGGGGATGGATGGGGGTCGTGCCACATGTCGCAACTCATGGCAAACCATTACACGCTGGATGCACATCTCTGACGTATTGGGCTCGTGAAGAGTGGTATCTGCGCTTATGGCGATGACTATCACGACATCGAGCACATTGTCTGGGCGTGGACCGACTACAGTTCCGCCAGGTCTCGGCTTATGGACACCCTCCGGGCCCGAAGAAGACCACCTAACGTCCCGGTTCGAGATATGTTGGCAAGCCGCGATGTCCTCTATATGTCCCTTATATACACCTTCGTAAAAACCATCAATATCCAACTTTAACTGCCTCTTTTTCCTTATCATTCTCAGAAGCCCTCTCTTCCACCTGTACCATACACCCACGATGGTTTGATGCGACTCCAAGGCGACACAAAACATCCCTGTCGAATGAGCCAACAAACACGGGACCTACAGCACGAACATCACACGCACAACTCGAAATGTAGCCGATCAACACCTGAGCCGCACTACGAAATCGTCTGGAGAAACCCCTGCCATCTTGAGGAGGACCATCCGGCGTCCCAGATTCTGTAATCCATCCGTTGATCTCCCGAAGCCTGAAAGTGAAATAATGTTCTCCCCCTGCCATCTTTGTCCACCCTACTTCCCCTGACTCTTATACACAGAAGTAACACCCCTTCACATACCCCCCCCCCACCCAATATCTTCACGAAGCATTTAGCTCTTCCTGTCTTTTCTAGTTTTAACTATTATATTATATGATCTCGTTGAAAATGCCCAACTCTACTACCACATAAAATAACTCTAATTAATGTCCTCGAGTCTTTCATATTCTTATTTTTTAATGTTCCCCGAATGTTTTCACAAAATTCGTGCTTTGGCATTTTTATCGAATACGAATCACCTGATTCTGCGACACACCTAGGGTAACGAAATAGCATTTTATGCTGCCGGAACCGACAAAAAATTAAGTCACGGATAGCTGCCACACTAAGCATTTTTGCGACGTTAAAAATTCTTTGAATGAGCTGGTTTGTTCTCTCACACATTGCATGCAGCAGCGTTTTATTTATTCAACTATTGTGCTTGCCTCAGCATCAGCTCCAAATAGTAGCGTGTATTGATTGATCACATTGTTGGTAGCCAACGCACATGGCTGCTGATGGATTCCCCATCAAGGTACACTCTCTTTATCTTTTTTTATGATCGACTATAAGGAAGTCACTTCACTACTTCATCGATAAGTCTCTATACGCTTGTCCGGGCATGCCGCAGACTCAATGCCAAAATATCCTCAATACTGCGGTAGAAGATAAAGGGTTAAGTCGTCGGGAAACTCTAAGCTTGCTCATATGACCCTATGCCACATTTTTCTAAAATTTCTTCTTTCACATCTTTACTCTTTCTTGGGTGCTATTGCTCTTAATAATAAAATACTATCATATCTTCCAGTCCCTTGCTAATTTATTGGTAAATTCCACCGAGCTACGTTCCCAGACATCATAGCACATCCCTAAGCCATCCCATATCTCTGTGGACGATAGCCAACCAACCCGATTTCCAGTTGGGGTTTGAAATGAAAACCGTGGTAGCATATAGTTTCCTGCGTACATTTATGCGAAAGCCTCTGCGTTTGTGATGGAGGGAATCGCTGCTCAACCATCTATTCAGTAGCCATCCAGCGAGACCTGACCAAAAACTGTGCGCGCTTTCCCCGAGGCTCGTGTGGGAAGGAAAGTTTTCGCACGCAGGCAGGTCGTATGTAAATGAGTAGGTATCAAGTTTCAGCAGCAGCAAATCTAATTTCACAGATGGAACACCAAAGAGACCTTTTCACCTGCCACCATGCTCTCGACTCGAGTGAACGAACTACACCGGACTCGTGAAACGCACCAATTCCCCAAAGTGGACATTCCCCCGATGGAGTGTGTGCTTCAGTCCAACGACCTACATACGTGTTGTGCAAGTTATAACGGATGGGGGGAACCGCAGCCGCAGAACATAGTGGACTCTAAGCGATTTGAAACATGCTTGTGTCGCTTTGGGAGTTCCGTGATGTGTGAGCTCTGACTCGCGATGTAGCGCGGTATGGTTTTGTCGGTATTTTTGCCGAAGTTGTGGCACGCACAAGCTTCACATCTGGCGAATGGTGGCCATTTGACGTCAACGTTGGGAAAATACAGAGGGATGAATAATATATGTGGTGGGATTCAGTTTGTGAAAAATAATTAAATTTGATACATTGTGTTTACACGCGATTTTGTAGATGTACGATCTACATGCTTTGAGCACGCTAATTTTGTTGAAATTATGATACAATGTTTACAAAGTACGGATGTTTTCTTATTAAAAAGATGGGTGCATAATGTCGGAATGGACCGTAGCGAAATGGAATATATTTAAAATTTCTTCTTATAAATTGTACCGTTAATTGCCATCGGTCCCCAAAAAATGAATTCAATCTGCAATGCAATGCGTATACGATAGAATCTGAACACAGTAAATTGCTGGAGATATATTCCAAATTTTTTTTTGAACCCTAGAAACAAATAAATTATGTGAGTCGATATGTTGGTGGTTTGATAGATAGTAGAAGTTATTTCAAGCTGGTATACTGCTAACAGTTCGATAAGACCAGTATTTGCTGTCGGACGTACTGACGTCCGCATGGAACGACTACAAAATAGGAAATGCATAATTTTCAAACAGTCAATTTCTTATATTATCACGCTGCTACTCATCTAATTGGGTGATGCCAACTATGTAATACAATTCATGCTCGCTGGGCGAGCAGGGAAAAACTGTTCAGACCACAAATAATGACTGCTTTCAAAAAATCCTTTGCTTTGTTATTTATAGTATTTATACATTGTACAGAATTGGATACAAAATTTCTGGGTATATTTGTATTCAGATTGCGTAAAAATCTAGTAGGCACTTCTTAACGTCCAAAAATCATTCGTTCTGTGACTCTCGGATCGATTAGCCTATCTTGCCAGTCCGTGTAGTGTCTCGTTAAAAAGAATAGTGCTATTTCAAGGTTATCTTGTGCACTCTCCGTCTTCTCGAGGTTTAAGTATTTTTTCCGTCTTTTGTGTTTCTGCGCGTTAACCGTTATTATATAATTCGCTTGGATCGAGAGAAGTACATTTGGGGATCAAAAGGGCTATTCTTTCAATCGAATAAACCTCCCTTCGACAGGCACTTAAGGTACCAAACATAAATTACGAGACGCATTTAGGGGGGGAGGGGGACGACAAGTTGTGACATGTTGTGACATATGGGGAAGGGGGAGTAAGCTAGATCGTTACGTAACATGTTTTAACTGAACAAAAAAATTTTTTTCTAAGAATTTGTTACGTAATAGGGGAGGGGGGATAGAGCAAATTGTGACAATTTGTTACATGGGGGGAGGGGGAATCAATTTTGGGCAATTTTCGCGATACGTAATTTATGAATGGTCCCTAAGTTGTTGCTTACCAAACTAGAATTAGATAATTTCAACCCCCACGGTACGGCATGGGGTTACGGTAATCTATCTGCATCGCTTCATGAGCTTTGCGGCAACTATTGAGCGCCCATTTTAAATACGGGTGAAATGAGAGCACCCGAGCGCCTTAGACTTGTCCTTCTGCTCGATATCGCTGCGGTTAGATTGCATATAGAAGGTAATCCCTGATCTCCACGGAAGCGACCATCTGCCAATCGTAATTACTTTTGCTAACGGTTCAAGGCCACCGAATACAATGAATGTTTTGTTTGACCTCACACGAAATATCGATTGGAGGAACTACTTGTTCGCGATATCCGGGAAAATCGTACACACACAAAAGTTTCCTTGGGGGAAGAGTACGGGTTCCTGGTTGGCTAGATTTTCGATACCGCGATTTAAGCTCATACTAAACTCGTACCATACGCGAACTCTCGCGATCGTCCTCCCAACCAATGGTGATACAAAGAGTGCTCAAACGTGTACGCGGTGAAGACCGCCACGTATGAAACCTTCCGGGACGACGGGCTACCCGCTGGTTATCGACAGTACGCGACGATAGATACGCAAATGAAGAGTTTGATGAAAGCTACGAAACAGAGTTACTGGCGCCGGTTCGTTGACGGACTAAAAAGAGAATCATCGATCTTTGGGGCAATTAAGGGACCATTCATAAATTACGAAAACAAGAATTTGTTTTGTTATTTTCTTCATTGAATGGTTTTCGGTGTAATAATATGGAAGTTTTTTTTCTTTGTAACCTTGTGTAATAGGGTAATTTGGGGAGAGATGCCGCACATTTCTAAAAATCGATCCTGCATCAAAGTAAACCACTCAATATTCGATTAAATCATTTTTATCAATTGCGACAAGCTTCTCAAATACACGGAAATGGTTTTTGTCATGAAAAAAATCACAAAATTTTCACGAACTTTTTAAAAAAAGGAAAAATGGTTAACAATAGTATTTTTAGCTCTCGTTGATGTTTCTTGTGATTTCTTGTTCAGCTGAGTTTCTTGACATTAATTCATTGATAGTTTCGTTTTTATCCTAATATTGACATCACTACAAATCAATGCGACCACAAAAATTAGTGCCAGAAACTTTGAAGAACAATCCGAAGTAACTAATACTTAGATATACATCGCACTTATAAATATATAGATAAATAGACACATATTCCTATATAGAAAAATTAATTACGACCAATTGAAAAATTGAAGAAAATTGGTTGATTGGTTTTTCGACAATCGTGATCACGGAAAAATCGTTTTGGAAAAAACGACATTTCGTAGAGATGGGTTTTTGCACCCGAAACCCAGACCCGACCCGAACCCGACGGGTTTCGGGTCGGGATCGGGTTCTTTAAATTTAAACTTCTCGGGTTACCCGGGTTCCATGTTTTCATATATGAAATTCTCGGGTTCGGGTCCGAGTTTTTGGAATTTTAAACTTTCGGGTTCGGGTCGGCTTCGGGTTTTTCAAATTTGGAGTTTTCTTATTCGGGTCGGGTTCGGGGTTTGAGCAAATCACTTCAACCATATGTTTATGTCTGTACACAACACCCAGTCTTATTTTGTAGTAATTAACTTTACTTCGTGATACGATACTGTTATTTTTAGTTTTATATAGGTTTTCGGGGTCGCAGATTCTGATTCTGACGTCGAAAATGTGAAGTTCAAAATGGCGGATCCAATATGGCGACTGTGCTTGGCTAAATTTTATGTTTTTATATTGACCTAAAACGTCTTACAAGGGGATTCTGAATCTGACGTCGAAAATGTGAAATTCAAAATGGTGGATCATATATGGAGACTACGTTTGGCTAAAAATTACTGCCATTGTCCAGCCGTCATTTTGTATTTTTAAATTCTGTCCCCAAAAACCACATAATCTATTTTTATGCTAGTTGAGAAGTTATCCCTGTCTCTCAGAATCTTTTATAGACCAACATAATAATATACTCCATTTTTGCATATTTTGATATTTTTTTTTCGAAAAAATGACCTACGAAAAATTCTGCAAAAAATCTATTATTTACTTCAATGTTTGAGATACTTGCAAAAAAAATTTAGATCTCTACGACTTTTAGTTCAGACACAGCTGAATTTATTGTAAAAAAAACGAAAGAACTCGTATTTATATGTCAACGCTAACTAGAAATCCAATAAAAACATAAGAGAAGTAGGTGGGACGTATGCGTCCCACTGCGTCGCAAAGGGTTAACAAATCATGTTCGGATCGGGTTTCTCAAATTATAAATTTTCTGGTTCAAGTTATCAAATTTTGAAATTCTCGGGTTCGGGTTTCACAAAATTTTCATTCTCGGGTTCTGGTTTTTCAATTTTCAAGCTCTCGGGTTCGGGTCGGTAAACCCGACCATCTTTAAAATTTCAAGAATTTAAAATTTCAAGTATCACTGCTCTTGGTAGTCGAAGTGCGCTTAGAAGTGCTATAACTTTCTATCTCGATCTCGGATCTATATGAAAATTTGCGAAAATATTCTCAAGGAGTTATACTTACTGGTAAAATAATAAAAAAAACTCGATTTTTTTTAAAATAAGGGTATGTAATTTTTAAAAGCAGTTTTTGACGGTTTCTCCGTACAATGAAATTATATCACTTAGGTTTATTCATGAAAGTTTCATTTTGCGAAAAAACATACAAATTGATGCATTCACAAATGTTAGTGCCTAAAACTTTAAAGAATAAACCGAAATAACCAATTCTTAGATCCATTTAGCCCTTTAAATATATAGATAAATAAACTAATGATCCTATATGTCGTCTTAGTCCGTTAGTTTGTACATATTGCTTATTAAAAACCTATATCTGACGCAAATGTTCCTTTAATGACATTCCGCTGTAAAAAAATACATTTTAGCTTCACGCGGAAAAAATAATAAGAATAAACAAAGTTTAGTTTTAATTAACAATTTTCCTGTTTGACACAGTAATAAACAAGATTTGATTGAATCAATACTGTTGATTGAAATACTTAACACAAAAATTCATTTATTGGCTGTTCAATAGTTTCAACAAATATTTCGTTTGAAACAACAAAATTATGATAAGTTGAACCAAACAAACAACTTCGATGAAACAAAAAAAAATCTTTAGTATTAACCGAAGGAGAGAACAACTCAAATTTAGTTGAAATCAAACAAATATTCTGTAGGTTTTTAATGTTGGGATCAGTTCGAACTAACAAATTTTATTTTGTTTCAACGATGTTTCTATGCAAACAGCATTTGTTGAACTAAACCAAATACATGCTTTCAAGAAACGCCCATTTCAGTGTGAAACTGTCATTAGTCAAATTTCAAATTCAACTAAATGATTTGTTGTTTCAAAAGGGCCTGCTTCTTTTGCGTGAACCTCAATCGAGTGGTGCATCTCACCCGCAATTTTGATGCGGCATCTCTCCAAATTGTAGGGGAGAGATGCCGCACGACGGCATTTTCATCTGAAATTATAGATGACCATGATCAGAATGCATTCTAAAAGGTCCCAGCTATTCAACCGATACATGATTTATAAAAAAAATATTGAGCAATTTAAAAAACTAATGCATTTCTGAAAATTTTCGCCTTTCGGTACTTCGCGATGCAACTGGATGCACATAATCATTAATAACATTTTTGTGAGGTAAAAATAAGGATTATTTTACATCTCCAGTAATATAATTCTCCGAAAAACAAACTTCCAATGTCATATTATAGTAGTAAACTGACTCTATATACGAGATATAGAAAGCGCGGCATCTTACCCGACGCGCCATCTCTCCCGAAATTCCCCGATAAACATTATTCATCAATGTTCTATTTTGGAACTATAAAATAAACATATTTGTGCACGTATAAAAAGTAGTTACCGAAACCCCCAAACTTAAGTCCAATAACCAATACTTTTCTTAACGTTTTATTGTTACTTTGCAATACACAGTTAAAAACATACCTCAACTGATTTTTTTCTCTTCTAATTACAGGCAGCATCGCTTACGGTTGCGTGCCGTCGTACACAAACCTGCGGTCACCTAATCAGCATTCGTCCCTTCGTCCATCGGAACACTTCGTCGGAAGATTTAAACACTGTTCTACTGTACGCCTCATCGCTGCAAATGTCGGCGAAACTGTTTCGCATGCCAATTAGTGCCCACTATTTGTGCTTTTTCGTGTTCGTTTGTGTTATCATCATTCTCACGTTCGGGATGTGTCTAAGGCTCACAATCGGTGGTGTTTGATTCAGCAATTGTGGCGGCCACCCACGCTATCAGGAAGTGGCAGATGTCGAAAGAAAAATTTGCTACAGGGCTCGAGGCAGGAAGTAAACAGCGGACAAATAAAAGTTACCAATTTCGTCTGATGTTGGTGAACGGAAAACCTCGAAAACCATTTCAAATTTTGTTACAGCGGGCACAGTTTGGTTTTCGATTTCGACAGTGCAAATATTGGGATTGGAAAAATTGTGCAAATAAACACTACAGCTTACTTGGAGCGGAATGGGCAGATTCGATTGCGTGAAGTAATGGGTCGGGGGAATAGCAAACCGCCCATCAGGAACAAACAAACGAACTTATTGATTCGTTTATAGATATGTATACTTGATTATATGTTTTTATGTACAGCTGAAAGTAATTAAACAGTTGTAAATTTTGGGTAACTCAACAACAATGGGGACGTGTGTAAACTCGTTAATCACATTCGTCGCACTGTTGTGACATAATTATTAATTATAGGTATACTATTATTTTGAATAAACATATCGGTGCAACAAATACGATTTAATGTTTTCTCGACGGATTCAATAAATGCATTTTCTCATGTTTTTACAGCAGCATAGTCATTTGCTAATCAGCATGATATATATTGTGAATTTGTTCAAACTGAAATTAATGACGCCACTTATTTTCAACACATCGCAACTATAATTTAATTGTAGCTTGGCCTTTGATTTCATTTATTTTTATGTTTTATCAAAATGAGATTATTTATCTGAATTATAAATAAACCATTCGCGTAATTATTCCAAATATCTATTTGAACGTCGTACATCTTCCTAAGCTAATGTAAAAAGAATTCATTGTGAATCATTCACAAGGGGTCGCTAACCCGATCAGAATGAAATAAAACAATGTTATAACTCTGGTCTCGTTAATAGTTGAAATAACAAAAAATATAATAGAGATTCAAAAATGACACATGATCATCATTACTTATTGTATAATAATTTTAGCATGCATGTCTAAAAGTAAAGTGTTAATAAAATATAGCATAGGGCGCTTTTTATTTGGAAGCAAACAATCTTAAGGACCATTCATAAATAGATTTTCCGAAGTTTTTGTCGTGTCCGTAGTAATGCCAAAAAGAGTTGATTTTGAAGATTTTTTCAATTGGGTTAATTGATCAGAACTCTGATAATTTTCGTCTGTTTAGCTTGAACTGTTTTTGTCTGACAGAACTTACAGCTACCAATAAAGCTATTGTTGATCGAAATCCATTCAAAACTTTTGAAATGGCAGCATTTTGAATTTGGCAAAATGTCAAATTTTCGTAAAAAGTGGCATTTTTTTTTTTTGCTTACGCATGGTTTTTTCGAATTTGACAGTATTCAATATGCCTTTCCAGATTTCCAAATATTTGTCTGGTGTTTGTAGCACCTTTTAATAATAGATTTGATATAGCTTGTAAATTCGAAAAATTAAAAAAAATAACACTGACTAGTAAAAAAAAGCTAATTAATGGAGAAATCTCAAAACAGGAGCACGGCGGTAAAAACTATGGTCATTTTTTTAACTCAGCGCACCCTATTCACCCTAAAAACTACTATCACAACCCTGCACGAAAATGGCTGTCGACCAGTGTTGTTATTGTGGTTAGCGCTTTGAACTTGGGTGTTCTGAGTGTGATGTGAATACCTCCTGTTTGAACCAGCGAACCTTTTCCGACAGATCAAACTTTCTTAAAAGTTGTGTGAACATTTAAATGAAAATACGTTGAAAATCGCCCGGATACAGGTTTGTATCGTGTATCAGCATTGTATCCAAGTTTGCATACAAAACCTGTATAGCGATTGCTGGTCGATCGTAGCGCCAGCCAGTGGCAAGTTCTACTTGCTGGTGTCACTTCAAAACGACAGTTTTATTTCTTACGCAAGTTGAAAACTTTACTTGTATGTCAGTTCTCAGTGGGATAAGGGCAGAGTGAGACGCTTCTCGACCAACAAATTTTGTTTTCTGTCAATACATCACAATGTAGCGATAATAAAAAATAGCCCAAGGATATGCAATTCGACGGCATTCTGCTTTGTATTGGCATAAGAAATATGTCCATCTTTCCCTACCCTACTGTGCCCGTCAATATGTCAATATGAATATGTAAAGTTTGTGTATTTTTCGCTAGTCAAGTTTCAAATATCCAGTACCTCATGCCCACTTAGAAACGAGTAAAAAATAACCCCAATGATGAAAACCTCAAAGCTCTTCTGCAACACATAACTAAAAAAGTTAATGTAATGAAAAAGCGGTGCAAAAAGGCCTACTTTGAAAACCTTCTATCCAACACAACTCATTCAAAACTTTGGAAAAATATTAATACCATTTTTGGTCGTTCAAAGTCGGATGTTCCCATCAGCCTAATTTGCAACGATATCAGAGTCACTGAGACTAAAGAAGTATGTAATGTTTTCAACGAGTATTTCTCTAGCATTGGCAAAAATTTGGCTGACAATATTCCCACGAGTCCCAACTCAAATCCTATTACAAATATACAACACGTCCAAGAAACAATCTTCTTGCGTCCTGCAACCATAAACGAAGTGATCCTTTTGATTAAAGACCTCGAAAAAAATAACAGTTGTGGTCCTGATAAGATCCCCGCTAGTGTTCTTAAGAGTAACTGTACCGCTTTTGCAAACATCCTAACCAAAGCTTTTAATTTAATAATTCAAACCGGCAGGTACCCAGACTGTTTAAAATTAGCCCGAGTAATTCCAATTTTCAAAGCTGGTGATCCAAACCAACCTTGCAACTATTGACCAATTTCAACATTGTGCGTTTTCAATAAAATTCTTGAGAAATTGCTCATCACTCGACTACTCGAGTTTTTGAACAAACACAACATAATTTACAACTACCAGTATGGGTTCAGGCAGGGCTGCAGCACTTTAATTGCAATGACCGAACTAATTGACTCCATCATTAGTCAAATTGATAGCAAAAGAATTGTTGGTGCCCTTTTTCTGGACCTAAAAAAAGCATTCGATACTCTGGATCACTCAATCCTGCTTAAGAAGTTAGAATGCTATGGTATCAGGGGATTAGCGAATCATATTATTCGTAGCTATCTGTCGTATAGGCACCAATTCGTATCTATTGGAGACTCGTGTAGCTCTTATAGACCAATAGAAATAGGAGTGCCCCAAGGCAGTAATATTGGGCCACTGTTATTTTTATTGTATATCAATGACCTAGGTAGACTCGGGTTAAAAGGGACTCCTCGTCTTTTCGCGGATGACACAGCGTTGTTCTACCCGAACAACAACTGCCTGGATATTGTACGCGACATTGAATCGGATTTAAAAACACTAACGACGTATTTCAACGAAAACCTTCTTTCCTTGAACCTATCAAAAACTAAATATATGCTGTTTCGTTCATCTAGAAGAGCTATAGGCGTGCATCCAGACCCAAGAATGGGACAGTCTGTAATTCAGGAAACTAACTGCTTCAAATATTTAGGACTTCACTTAGACCCCACACTCTCCTGGATTGAGCATATAACATCTATAGAGAGAAAAGTTGCATCGTTATGTGGGGCTATGCGTAAAGTATGCTCTTTTGTTCCCCAGCATGTACTTCTAAAATTTTATTATGCGCACATCCACTCATTGCTGAACTACCTTGTATCTGTGTGGGGCCGTGCCAGTATCTCGAATCTGAAAAAGCTACAAACGCTTCAAAACAGATGTCTTAAAATTATTTATAAAAAACCATTTATGTACCCTACTATTTTGTTATACAATAATAATGCCCATAACATTTTACCTTTGCTTGGGTTGACTAACTACCAAACAATAATATACATCCACAATGCTTTGCATAACACTATTGCTCATAATAATCTAGAATTTACAACAGGCATTCGAGCTCACAGCACTAGACAAGCCAATCATTTATTATACTCCAGAGTATCCACGAACCTTGGTTAAAGACGCATTTCTTTCATCGGACCTAAGTTATTCAACCAGCTTCCTACTGATTTAAAGCAAATAACATGTCGCACTCGTTTCCAAGCAAAATTGAAACTAATTTTAAAAAATAAAATAGGAGAATTTTTAATATAAACTTCGTTCACCACCAATCGAGCTTATTCCTTTAGCTATAATTGGTTAACATTTTTTTAATAAAAACAATTGATAATTTTACCATTTTTTTTGTTAACCATTTTTGTTAACGACCTATTGAGTTAATTTGTCAACAGTTTTTTCGGCATTTAATTATTCAATGAGTTTCAACGTCGCAAATGCTTAGTGTGGAAGTTTACCGTGACTTAACTTTTTGTCGGTTCCGACAGCATGAAGTAACAAGTTACTTTACGCTTGTTCGGACATGCCGTAGACTCAGGTGATTCGCATTTCTAATGCCAAAAGACCCTGACCACTACGGTAGCAGACAAAGGGTTAAGTCGCCGGTGAGCTCTAAGCTTGCATATATGATCCTTCCACGCTTTTCTAAACTTTCTCCTTTCAACACCTTGCTCTCCCTTGAGTACTATGGCTCTAAATATTGAAAAATATACTTCACCTTCCAGTCCCTTGCTAATTAAATGCCGAAAAAACTGTTGACAATTGATAAATGCATTTTTTTCTAGCAATTAGTAATAAATAAATTTAAATTATTATGAGCTTCCTGCAAAGCTACGATGGGACCCTTAAAAGGATTCTTTTCCGCTGGGTACTCGCCGTAGCTTCTTGTCAAATTTTGTGTTTTGTCGGTCTCGTATTGTTTTTTTTTGTTCTCAGCGTTTCCGCGATTCGTAACTTTGTTTTGTTGTGCTGACCTTTTTTTTTGTACGCTGAGAACTGATGTGTCCACTACCAGGGGGCTCCGTTTGTGAGCTTTTTGGTGTGGGGGTAAGAGGCGGGCTATTAAAAAAAAAAAATAGTTCCCCGAGATCAACGGTTTTCAGGTTTTAATCGCTATTTTCTGCTATAAAAAAATAATATCTATTACCATGTTGTCGAAAAAACAAATTGTTTTGCTCATATATCTGATATTTCCCATTCTTGATTATTACAGTATCTTTCAGAAGTATTTGAAATCTTTTAGAAATGTTACCGTATCATTACATTTTTATTTAATTTTGCTGATTGTGAGAAACGCAAAGTGTCCGTCTTAGCCGACTTTCCCCTACAACTCGCGAGATAAGCTTTTGTGCTCTTTCTACTTATTTTGTCGTCCAGGTTAACTTTTGTGAATATGGCTAAACCCAAACGTTTACCAAACGTGTTCCGACGTCTCATTTATTCAGAATTTCGGTAGCGGGTATTTACACACATTTCGAATCGACCCTAAACTGCCTATAATCGCGAGTCAGTCCTATGCAGATAGAGAATCCCATAGAACATGAGACTAACTTACAATCATTGGCAGTAAACGTCTGTTATCTGTGGCCAAATTCAATGCCACTGCAAATTTTTTATCTTATTTTCTTCTGCCACTTCCACCATGCACTTTTTCTTAGCAGCCTCTTTTGTAAAAGACACACCCGATATTTGAGCAACCGAAAATAAAACTCGTAAGGATAAAACATGCTTCGTAAAACCCGCTTCAAATATGAAGGGCTCAGTGCAAGAACGGCCCAAGTCAAAAAAATATCAAAAGTGGGTTAATCACAAATTGTTTATGTTATTATGTAATTAATGCAATGACACCGCCTGACCAAAAAACTTAATTTGAAGGTACCTATTTATTTGAATAAAATATTGTTTAGCATTCGATTTTTTTTCAAATATTCAAAAGGAAGAGCGGCCCAAGTCGAATTGGGCCATTTTTCCTTTTAGTCCTGGTGAGGAATAAGCAATCTTACACACAGAGCCGGCGGATAGCGTGGGTAGTATGGGTAGTACTACCCATTCGAAAATAACCGAGTGGGTAATTACCCACTCGAAATTTTGGACATTTTAATAAATTTGAAATCTGCCACGTAAGTATCTCGGGCACACATTTGAAAATATCGATGCACAACAACTTCATTTACACAAACACACTGCAAGTGATTTAATGTAAATGTAATGCAAGCGTGTGTATTGCGAAAATGAGACGAATCCCTATTCTATTACCCTCACCCTATGCTTACTACCCACTCGTGCTAAAAGTGTAACGCCGGCCCTGCTTACATATGGTAGCAAAAGTAATTTTTTTCGAATTTGTACAGGAGTACACATTGTTATTACATAAAGGCTTTTACACATAGAATATTTAAAACGATTTGATGGTACATCATATCAAGTTTTACAGTTATAACGTTCACTTCACTATTGCACAGTTCCCACCAAATCGAACTGCACAGTATGAAAGTGTGATGAATCAAAAGTGTGATCAGAAGTGCAACTCCTTTGACCTGAAAAATTATTGACATAGAACAGTGTCAAAAACAAACTTCTTCGTACTTTTAGTAGCTGGAAGGTTAGCATGGCTGCCAGTATCCCGGTTTTTACAATAATTTTGATGGAAATAGTTAAGTTCTGGAAATGTCAAAGCTCTTAACTAACCACGAAAAGACAATGAGATCTGGCGTGATTAAATTTTTGTTTGTTTGTTTAGTTTTATTTACGTGACTTTTTCCTTCTCAAATTGAGAAGTTCGATACATGCATTTTTATATTGAATTAATGTCGCATTCGTCCCAATCTCCGTTCGAAGGATTTTCAATATGCGGCCGTTCATATAGCACGTAAGCAATAAAATCTTCATTTTTGACACTCTCCTACCCCGCTGTGGACAAGCGAGGACAATTCCCGTACCTACTTCCTTCCCACGATGTCCACGTGGTCAATTTTATTTGGGTGGCTTCATAAATAGAAATGGATTTTAAATTCTAGGAGAAAATTTTCCAATGTGTTAACTTCAACCTGTGCTTCAACCACAGAATATCATAGAATCTCTTTGAGAAATTTTCATGGAAATGTCTCATTCCTGAACGACATTGCCATCTATTGGATTTACGTTTTAAAGTCACCATAATAACACAAAGTTTATATAGATAGATTGACAGATTATTGAGTTGGCTCGCAATTTTAACAGGCTTTCCAATCTAAAAAATATTTAAATGTTTTCAATTTAAATAAATGCCTGCACACTCACACACTCTGCTATTATTAGCACTTTGGCTATTTCAAAATTTTGAAAAATTAAAATGCGAATTTGTTTCACTTTCTTATATAAGACCAAAATGAAATGCAATGCTCTGGTGGACATTTCACATCCCCTTTCCCCCTTCTCCGTGGACTTTCAACCCCTAAATTGTCCACGTGGTATCCCAACAAACATTAGGAGCTGAACTATAAGACTACTTGCTGATTAAAAGCAGATTAAAGGCTATTTAAGCTGAATAATAATTTCGCTGAACTATTCAAACATTAACAGTTTATTCAGTCTATGTAAACTCCAGTATTCGCCAGTTCAAACTAGGCTGCACTATACTACTAACAAATGTAGTAACGACAATATTAATGCTTTTATTCAACCATCTTAATTAGACTGAATTACGAGTTGAAGAAATGATGCTATTATCAATACTATTACCTTTAATCATTAAGCTGCACTATGTGTCTTCAAAAGGTTGTTTCTACCGATTGTATACTATTCCCCCGAAAATCATTCCCCAGAATTCCACCCCCCAGAATACCATTCCCCAGAATATACCATTCCCCAGAAAGTCATTTCTCAGAATGTACCATTCCCCAGAATTCCATCCCCCAGAATGCACAATTTCCCAGAAAAGCTTTATTTTTTATTCATTTGATCTTTTGAACATACTACAGTCGTGATTCGCTGCTTGGTCACTTTTGAACTGGACCGCTTTTTAGTTGGATCTCTGCTAGTTGGACCATTGTCCAACTAAAAAGCATCTTAATGTCAAAATCCTATTTCAAAATCACCTTGACAATCAAACTGAAAATAATCAGAGATGTGAACAGAAGCATTTACTAACGTCTCCTTTGGATAGCTTTGGACGAATCAAATTCGTTAGTTGGACATAGGCTATAGCTCAACCAACGAATCACGACTGTACTCGCTCCCACTTTCATCACACGATATTCTTCGTTTTCGATTCGTGCACATTCCACACAAATTAAAATACCGAAGTGTTTTCCCCAGAAAGAACTATTGTCCAGGAAACATGTAGAACAAATTGCAGAATCTAATACAGGTGTGTTTAGAGAGACATTGGGCATCAAGCATAGGAAGCGGTAGCGCCCCTTCCTAGGATTCAAAAGAATGAAACAGTGTTATGTAAGTAAGATTATATGGTGAAACCAAACCTTTGTGCATTATCGAAGTAATTGAAGTGATGTGGTGCTAAGTTGCTGAGGATGAGCTGCCGAAAGCGATGACTCCTCGCAAGTAAGCCAGTTATCCATTCGCTTACACGATTTACTCAAACATAGGAATTGATTCCTTATTTCAAACATGAGCAGTTCATTCAATCTTCATGAAAATGACTCTTTACGTCTGCCCAGTTTAAACTTGAAGAATTGTCCCGACTTTTGAGCAAGACTATCCTGTTCGGCATTAAGTCTTTTGGTACAAGATCGTCTGACATGAGACATTATATGGTAGTTGGCCATTTGAACGAACAAGCGTGTGGCATAAACACAGACAAACAGACACAACACTATGATTAATTGCTTAAAAATATCGATCCGCCAAACACTATACACGCTTCTAACCAGTCATTTACAATTTTTTTTACTAGCGGTCTATCCCATATACTTGCGCATATACCAGTGGCGCCATATATGGATTATAATCGTAAATGCTATCACTGTCCCATACTAAAAATATATTCAAAATGACCGCTAACGTTGGCGAAGAATTGTTGTCGAATATTATATTGTTAATCTGTGGTATAATTAACATTTGGCATAAGGTAAAAATACTTTAGAATGTATTTTGGGTAGATCGCACATTTGCGTACCAAACATTTCCAATGCAAAAGAAAGATAGATCTCGACAAACATATGATTACGGCGTTAAAGCAACTGTCAGAATTCATTTTTAGCGGAAATTCTGGACAAACCGTTACTAGGGTTGTGGTACCGGTAATACTGGTACCGAAAATCCCAGGAATACCGACCCATTTTTGGTACCGTAATACCGGTACTGAACAAAAGCCAGTACCGGTATTTTCGGCACTATACAATTTTTTATGACAAATATGTTAACTCTGCAGGGGATCTGTTTCAAAATATCGGTCTGCAAGATACCGTTTAATTATATTAATTTGCCTTCTAGATAAATCGTTGAGATAATACCACAGAGAGCAGACATATAAGCTAGAGCAAACTTTCCCGAAAAACTTGTGTAAACATTTAAATGAAAATACGTTGAAATCACCATCGCATACAGTTTCGCATGCGGGAATCACCATTCTATTCAAGTTTGCACACAAGTCCCGTATAACTGATTCGTTTTCGAGCTCTCCATCGAGACAGAGGTTGTTTCTTCTAGTCCGTAGTGCTGTGTGAGGCGATAAAGAATAGTTTTAATCCGCATTCAAGGTTATTTTGCCAGTTCGGTTCGGTCCTCAGTCTTTTGTTCGCGTGTGAGGATTAAACAATAGCCAGCTGTATAAGCTGGATCGGTTCGTCGTTGGACACCAGTTTAAAGCTAAGTGGTTTTTGTCTTTTGTAACACATTTATTGCTTTCTTCCGTCTGCGCGGGCGCTGACCCCGTGCGTTGACGTTTTCTATGGTTCCCTCTCCGGATGGTCAAATGGAAGTTGAATCGGGTTCAACTTCTAAGGCTCCCCCCGGCCCAAATGCTATCCAGAACTCTCAACTGGTCCATTTGTGGTGTTCTTTCGGCCCAAGACTAAATCACTGAATCTTCTTCAGATTTCTAGAGACCTGACGGAACGGTTCTCGGCTGTGACCGAAATTTCAAAGGTCCGCTCGGACAAGATAAGGGTGTTGCTAACCAACTCAAAGCAGGCAAACGATATTGCTTGCTGTGAGCACTTTACGCGGGATTATAACGTGTATATTCCGGCTGTAAGAGTACAATCCGAAGGCGTCGTAACCGATGAGAGTTTGACGTGCGAGGATCTGCTGAAGTACGGGGTTGGCCGATTCAGAGACCGCTTACTTCAGCCAGTTAAAATACTTGAGTGCAAACGTTTGCACTCAGTAGTAGTTGCGGGGGATGGTTCAAAAACGTACCCCCAATCAAACTCTTATCGGGTGACCTTCGCTGGTACCGCTTTGCCAAATTTCGTCCTCTTGCACAAGGTTCGTCTGCCTGTGCGTCTGTTTGTGCCGCGGGTCATGAATTGCACAAAGTGTAAACAACTGGGTCACACAGCCACCCATTGTAGCAACAAGGCCCGCTGTGGAAAATGCGGGGAGAATCATCTAGATGATTCGTGCAGTAGGCAAGCCGAAAAGTGTCCTTACTGTGCGGAGAGTCTGCATGATATCTCGGCATGTCCCGCGTACAAACTACGCGGGGATAAACTGAAACGTTCCCTTGCGGGACTATCCAAACATTCTTTCGCAGAAATGTTAAAGAATGCTACGCCACCATACTCAGCAAACATCTATACTCACTTGCCTCCTGACGAGGGCGAGGCTGGTAACCCACAAGAGGGAACATCTACTAGGGTGCCTAGAATTTATAGGAAGAGGAGGAACACTTCCTCTCGTAAAGTTCTTTGTAAAGGCCAGAAGGTGTCCCTTGAGGGGGCTCCGAAAGTCACATCTATTGGAAGTGTTGCAACCAAACCGAAGCAATTAGCTCCTGGTCTCGGAGGATTAAGCTCAGAGAAGGAGTTCCCAGCACTTCCAGGAACATCAAAAATCCCAAGTGTTCCTTTGTTTCAGTTCGAGAGTAATCACAGCACTGGAATTATAAAACTCTCGGACATAGTGGACTGGATAATAAAAACTTTCAATATTACTGATCCTATTAAAAGTCTTATGTTAGCTTTTCTCCCTACAGTGAGAACATTTTTGAAGCAGTTGACTGCTAAATGGCCCCTCCTCTCAGCGATTGTATCCTTCGATGGCTAACTCATCGAACGAGGTCACGGATTTGATCACTGTTCTACAGTGGAATTGCAGAAGTATCATCCCGAAAATCGATTCCTTCAAAATTTTAATAAATAATTTGAGTTGCGATGCATTTGCATTATGTGAAACTTGGTTAACTTCCGACATAGAACTCAACTTCCACGACTTTAATATTATTCGCCTGGATCGAGACACCCCCTATGGAGGAGTGCTTTTGGGGATCAAAAAGTGCTATTCCTTCTACAGAATTAACCTTCCCTCGATAACAGGTATTGAAGTTGTCGCTTGTCAAGTAACAACCAAAGGCAAAAGCCTTTGCATAGCTTCCATATATATTCCCCCCAACACCGCGGTTGGGCACCGACGGCTACAAGACATCTTAGAATCCCTGCCAGCACCGCGACTAGTTTTAGGAGACTTTAACTCTCACGGTACAGCATGGGGTTGCCTCTATGATGATAACCGGTCTTCCTTAATTCAGGATCTTTGTGATAACTTCAATTTGACAATTTTAAACACGGGTGAAATGACACGGATTCCTGCTCCTCCAGCGCGCCCGAGCGCCTTAGACTTGTCCCTTTGCTCAACATCGCTGCGGTTAAATTGCACGTGGAAGGTAATTCCTGATCCCCACGGCAGCGACCATCTGCCGATTGTAGTCTCAATCAATAACGGTTCAAGGCCATTGAAATCAATCAATATTTCGTATGACCTCACACGAAATATCGATTGGAAGAGCTATGCTGCCGCGATATCCGACAACATCGAATCTACCCAAGAACTTCCTCCGGAGGAAGAGTACAGCTTTTTGGCTGGCTTGATTCTCGACAGCGCGAATCAAGCTCAGACTAGGCCAGTACCCGGCGCGAACATACAAAAACGTTCTCCCAATCCCTGGTGGGATAAAGAGTGCTCAGACGTGTACGCAGAGAAGGCCGCCGCGTTTAAGACCTTCCGGAACGACGGGTTACCCGCTAGCTATCGACAGTACGCGACGTTAGACAAGCGAATGAAGAGTTTGATGAAAGCCAAAAAACGCGATTATTGGCGCCGGTTCGTCGACGGATTAACGAGAGAAACATCGATGAGCACTCTTTGGGGAACAGCCCGACGTATGCGAAATCGAAACAGTACTAATGAGAGCGTGGAATATTCAAACCGTTGGATATTCGATTTCGCCAAGAAGGTTTGTCCGGATTCCGCCCCGGCACAGAAGATTTACCGCGCCGCGTCTCCTCACGATAGCGCGAACGAAACACCTTTTTCGATGGTGGAGTTCTCACTTGCTCTCTTGTCGTGTAACAATAAAGCTCCGGGGCCAGACAGAATCAAATTCAACTTGTTGAAGAATCTGCCTGACTCTGCCAAGAGACGCTTGTTGAACTTATTTAATAAGTTTCTCGAGGCTAACATTGTCCCACTCGATTGGAGACAAGTGAAGGTCATCGCCATCCAAAAACCAGGAAAACCAGCCTCCGACCACAATTCGTACCGTCCGATCGCAATGCTATCCTGTATCCGGAAGTTGTTCGAGAAAATGATCCTATCCCGCCTCGACAATTGGGTCGAAGCAAATGGCTTACTGTCAGATACACAATTTGGCTTTCGCAAAGGCAAAGGGACGAACGATTGTCTTGCGTTGCTCTCAACTGAAATTCAAATGGCCTATGCTAGCAAAGAGCAGATGGCATCAGTGTTCCTAGATATTAAGGGGGCTTTTGATTCAGTTTCGATCAACATTCTTTCAGAGAAGCTGCACCAGCATGGTCTTTCAGCGACTTTAAACAACTTTTTACTAAACTTGTTGTCGGAAAAGCACATGCATTTTTCGCATGGTGACTTATCGACATCACGATTTAGCTACATGGGCCTTCCCCAGGGCTCATGTCTAAGCCCCCTTTTATACAATTTCTATGTCAACGACATTGATGAATGTCTTGACAATTCCTGCACGTTAAGGCAACTTGCAGACGATGGCGTGGTGTCTGTTACGGGACCCAAAGCTGTCGATCTACAAGGACCATTACAGAATACCCTGGACAATTTGTCTGCTTGGGCTATTAAGCTGGGTATCGAATTCTCCACGGAGAAAACTGAGCTAGTTGTATTTTCAAGGAAGCGTGAACCAGCACAAGTACAGCTTCTATTAATGGGTCAAACTATCGCTCAGGTCTTCACAGTAAAATATCTAGGGGTCTGGTTCGACTCGAAAGGTACTTGGGGATGCCATATTCGGTATCTGAAACAGAAATGCCAACAAAGGATCAACTTTCTTCGTACAATAACCGGAACATGGTGGGGTGCCCAACCAGGAGACCTAATTAGGTTGTATCAAACAACGATACTGTCGGTAATGGAATACGGATGCTTCTGCTTTCGCTCCGCCGCGAACATACATTTCATCAAACTCGAAAGAATTCAGTATCGTTGTTTGCGTATCGCCTTAGGGTGCATGCAGTCGACCCATGCGATGAGTCTCGAAGTGCTGTCGGGCGTTCTCCCGTTGAAAAATCGATTTTGGGAACTCTCATATCGATTGCTCATTCGATGCGATATCTTGAACCCGGTCGTGATTGAAAATTTCGAAAGGCTTGTTGAGCTCAATTCTCAGACCCGTTTCATGTCCCTGTACTTTGACTACATGGCGCAAAATATTAATCCTTCTTCTTACAATCCCAACCGTGTGCATTTCATAAATACTTCTGAATCTACTGTTTTCTTCGACACATCCATGAAAGACGAGATTAGTGGAATTCCGGACCACATACGCCCACAAGTGGTTCCAAACATTTTTTATAATAAATTCCGAGAAGTCGACTGTTCTAAGATGTTTTATACTGACGGATCAAACCTCGAAGGATCCACTGGCTTCGGTATTTTCAATCAAAAGTTCACCGCCTCCTACAAACTCAGTGACCCTGCTTCAGTTTACGCCGCAGAACTAGCTGCCATTCAGTATACCCTTGGAGTCATTGAAACACTACCCGCAGGCCATTACTTCATCGTTTCGGATAGCCTCAGTTCCATTGACGCTATTCGCTCGATGAAACAAGGCAAGCACTCCTCGTATTTTTTGGGGAAAATACGGGAGCTACTGAGTGCTTTATCTGACAACTCTTTCCAGATTACCTTGGTATGGGTTCCTTCTCATTGCTCCATTCCGGGCAATGAGAAGGCAGACTCCTTAGCTAAGGTGGGTGCCTTAGAAGGAGACGTTTACGAAAGACCAATTTGCTTCAGCGAATTTTTCAGTATTACTCATCAAAGAACCCTCGAAAGTTGGCAAACTTCGTGGAGCAGTGGAGAGCTGGGAAGGTGGCTACATTCGATAATCCCTAAGGTATCGACGAAACCTTGGTTCAAGGGGATGGATGTGGGTCGTGACTTCATTCGTGTGATGTCCCGACTCATGGCAAACCATTACACGCTGGATGCACATCTCCGGCGTATTGGGCTCGTGGATAGTGGTATCTGCGCTTGTGGCGACGGCTATCACGACATCGAGCACATTGTCTGGGCGTGCACCGAGTACAGTTCCGCTAGGTCTCGGCTAATGGATACCCTGCGGGCCCGAGGAAGACCAACCAACGTCCCGGTTCGAGATGTGCTGGCAAGCCGCGATGTTCTCTATATGTCCCTTATATACACCTTTGTGAAAACCATCAATATACAAGTCTAACTGCCCCTTGTTATCTCCTTATCATTCTCAGAACGCTCTTCCACCTGTATCAAACCATCTGTATCGAATGAGCCAACAAACACGGGACCTACGGCACGAACATAACACGCTTAACTCGAAATGTAGCCGATCCACATCTGAGCCGTACTACGAAATCGTCTGGAAAAACCCCTGCCATCTTGAGGAGGACCACCCGGCGTCCCAGTACATGATTCCCCTGATGAAGGCCACCCGAGTTTGTAATCCATCCGTTGATCTCACGATGCCTGAAACTGAAATGATTTTCTCTCCCTGCCATCTTTGTCTACCCTCCCTCCCCTGACTCTTATACCCAGAAGTAACACCCCTACCCCCCCCCCCCCCCCCCAATATCATCACGAAGCATTTAGCTCTTCTTGTCTCTTCTAGTTTTAACTATTATATTAGATAATCTCGTTGAAATTGCCCAACTCTACTACCCACAAAAATAACTATAATTACGAATCTTTACAAAATCCAATCATGCCCTCTAGTTATGCCTAGTTTTAAGTTAGTCGTAAAAAATTGTCCCCCTTAATTAAACATTATTTGCTCCAATAATCTCACTGATAAAAATGTCAAACCATATTGCCACAAAAACTAAATGACCCCCCTAATCTTACGAAAACAATATTATCCCCTTGTGTAGATATATAAGATAGCTATAAAATCGCATTAGTTTCATTTTAAAAAAATCAATATGTAATCCCCTAGTTTTAAGCAATTTAAAATGTAAAACAAAACAAAATTGGCACCTTTAAGCTAACGCAACGTGCCTTATCAAATAAACGATTTGAATAAGTCCCGTATAACGATTGCTGGCTGATCGAAGCGCCGACCAGTGGCAAGTTGCTACTCGCTGTTGTCATTTCAAAGCGACAGTTTTGTTTCTTACACAAGTTGAAAACTTTACTTGTATGTCAGTTCTCAGTGATAATACATTTGTGTGGGAATGAGGTGGGGACATCATCATAATAATTCTAGAAGTTAAAGTTTTATTAGCGACATTTCGATTGGTTTCCATTATTCACTGGGTGGCGCGTAATAAGACTATGGTCTAAGTCATGTCTGGTTTGCTCTTAAACCTTTATCTATAAAAGAACGAAGAGCGATTTAGTAGCTAACAGTTTTAGACTTGGCGAACTGCTTCAAATATGGCGATTTGTAGTTATTTGTGATCGGAAAATTCAGCAAAACTTCATAGTTTACAAGAAAGCAAGGAGCCTTGATATGCATTAGAGAATAGTAGGCAAACTACATAAAGGTCGAAACCAATTTTCAGAAAAGCAAGAGAGGAAATGCGATTAACCTGCTCGGATTTACTGCCATTCTCGCTTTGATTTACTGTTGTTAATAGGGTTTCATACATTTACCATCTGTTCAAGTCGACGAAAGTAGCCCCACTTAGCAGTTATTGATTTCAAAGTGGCCTAGATTTCGAAATAAAAGATGGTGCCGCATACGAAAAATATCTTCTGTAAAATGAATAATGCCATTCCGAAGCAATTAAAAACAATAAACAAGTTTTTTGATCAGCACAAATCAATCATCTGAGAATAAGATCATCAGTTTGATCATTCAATTTCAGTTTGAAGTTTTTTTCGATTTTTTTAAAAAAATATTCAAGTACCGGTACTTTACCGGTACTACCGGTACTGATGGCTTCAGTACCGTAGTACCGGTTCTCGCCAAAAAGGGTCGGTACTGCGAACCCTAACCGTTACTCTCCAACCACAGATGTTGGTAGTAAACAAAAAAGAAAAGTTTTCTTTTTCATTAAATGCTGTGAACTGTGCTGTCATATGTTTGTCGAAAAATGCTCTATGTTTGAATAAACAGGTCAGACGAAAATATGACAAATTTGCGTGCAAGAGTTATTTGGCATACAAAATCAAAAAAACTGCTCATGATTGAAAGAAGGAACGGTCCCTATGATCGAGTAAACCGGCTATACGAGTGGAATTAGGTAATGAGCAAACCTTAGGCTCCACCACAAAAAAATAACTACGAACATTAACTTTTCTGGGGAACGGAGCATTCTGGGGTATGATTTGCTGGGGAATGGAGTAGTCTGGATAATGGCTTTTTAGGCAATGATACATTCGAAGCAATGTCTTTCTGGGGAACGGTACATTCTGGGGGATAGAATTCTGGGGATTGGCTTTCTGAGAAATGGCTTTCTGGGGAATAGTATACAACCGTTTCCACCTATACATTTGCCCTTATACCTCCTTTGACTTTTAGATGAATTGTGTGTAATTGTACCTACTCCAAAAATTGACACGGTTAAAGAACCATGACGAATGGTAACCGACCTGGGTTCGAGTCCCAATACATGCACATTATTTTTTTTTACTTTTAAGTGAAATACATTTATACAGTGTTCTTTTATAATTTCATGCAGTTAATTTGCAATTTCGATTTCGTCCTAAAAAGTCTGCTAATAAAAAGAAGCTATCAAGTTGGTTCGATGCATTAGTAAACCTAAAAAATAATTCATACCAAGGACTTGCATATACATACACACATAGTTGAACCCAGCCAAATCCCCGCACAGGCGAGTAATAAGTAATGTTTTATACTGATATGTCGGAAAATTCCCGATTTATCGAGACAAAAAGATCGATTGTAAGAAAATCGTATCTTTTTCAATGACAATTTTGAAACAAAAATTGATTTTACAAGATCAATTTTTTAAAGTTAACAACATCGACTTTGAAAAATTTGTTTCAACACGCCCATTCCTATTTCGAAGTAAGTGCCTATCTGTGGACTATAAAGTCCCTGGAATAACATATGATTATTACATTGGCGACAACTATACTCGTTAATCTTTCAAGCGAGAAAACAGTATATTTTGTAAGTGTTTCGGTATATTCCAATCGAGATGTTTTCATATACTACGGTTTAGAAGCAATAACAATAGCAAAATTGTTGTTTCTTTTATATCTACTGAGTTTTCAGCAAGTGAAACCAACGATTTACAGTTTTTCAATGTAAAAGCTTGCCAAGTCATACCCGCCCTTGTTTTATGTAAATTTACCTTTTAATTCAAAATGGTCTGTTTACTTACTGAACACAAGAGAAATTTTTTGTTCGAACGATGCTGTAAATTTTTGACACCAGGGGCGACATTATGGAACCATTTCGACTTTTTCATACAAGCATTCATACAATAAACCTTTCGTTTCGAGATGCGCAATGTCACCCCAGAATTGTTACCATGGACCATTTGGCAGGGAATGGTAAATAAATCGAGGAGATTGCTACCTTAGAATTATAAATGGCTTCAACCCATCATTCAGTTACCATCACTTTCATATGACACTCATTTTTACTTGTCTAAAAGTTTTGTGACATCCGTAAGTCCTCATATTGGATACAAAAACGTCTACAGCATTAGTTTTTGAAACTAGTAAATTGTTTAATTTTAAATTTCCAAATGTTATTAAAAATTATCGCATTAAAAAATTATCGTAGGTCGGGATCCAAACCCAAGCCAACTAGGTTCACTCAAATCTATAAAAGGCTAGTGTAGTCTTTGTACAGACTCTATTCAACAGCCTAGACTTTTCGGTACATCGGTGAAATCTTAAGCATTCGATGTATGCAAGATTGGTGCAGACAGTAAGGTAAGTGCTTAGTATTCAACAGGTTGCTGGTTCGGATCCCAGGTACGTAATATGATATCCAACAAGGTAATACAAATTTTCTCTAATTGTAGCGTAACACTAATAAAAGTATATTTATATTTATATATATTGTTACACGCAAATATAAATTCTCTTTGGACTATTTTCATTATTACATTTATTTCTGTGTATACGTAAGATTCTTATCCCTATTTCATTTGACAGGAGTCGGGGAGAGTTTACTCTCCAACGAGCGGAAGCAGATAGGAGAGTAGGAACAACAAGATCAGACAGTAACAAACCTTCGTGCGGTTTGCACGCGTTTTCAATAAAAACATAAAATTACAGTCCACGCGTTTTTACACCACTGAGTATCCACGGAACATTTTGGTCCTAATCGTACCGGATTAGTGGATGAAAAAACCAATGATTCTTCGTTCGTGCGCGAAACGAAGAGAATTCGATGTGTTTCTCGGCTGTTGCGACGGTCAGGAGCGCGAATTGAATCCGATTGCTTCGGAAAAGGATTTTCGACAGTTGCGATTGTCGATAAAGAAATTTTGTGCTTGATTTGGGAAACTGAAATTCGGTGGCTTGCGAGTCTCAGAAAAAAAGTGTTGACCGATCAGTGCATTGAATTCGAAAGGTCATTGGAAGATTCTTGAACAAATAGAAACGAGAAGAAAAAAGGAAAAAGAAGTTCATTTCATGTGATGTTTTTGCGTTCTGGAAAAGTTAAGAAAGTGCTGTTTCCGACGACACCATTTTATACGCCTACAGTACCATATAGTGTGCCTCTTAGTGTGCGTGAGCAAAAAATTGAGGCTGTGAATCGGCAAAAAGAAGCAAAGTTGGCTGAAAACGTGGAGACCTTAAGCCAGTGTTGCGAGGCAACCAAATCAAAAGTAGAGAGAATCAGATCCGCTATTTTAGTCGCCGATCAGGATCACAACAAGTTTAGTTATCATGCTTTGAAGCTGTATTTAAAAACAGTTGATTCTTTCTACGACGAGTATAACAGTTTCCAGAATCGTATTTACCTCACGGATCCTACGAAGAAGGCCGAGTTTGAGCCGAAGTTTATTGACTTTGAGGAGCTGTATGAGTTTGTTCGCATATCGTTGTGTGAAATGATTCAGCGCCACGTAGAGGCACAGAAGGCTATAGCTGATGTGACTGCTTTGGAACGGGAGAAACAATTGCTCACTAATAAATTTTCGAGTGAGACATTAATGCTGGACGGACGAGCTGAAAGTAGTAGCGTGCAAGGAAATTCCATACCATACCGAATGCCACCATCTCTACTATTGCAGCAAACACCGTTACCGACTTTCGACGGTCGGTATGAACAGTGGCACAAGTTCAAGGCGAGATTTTGCGATATTGTCGATAGATGTACGCAGGATTCCCCAGCAACAAAACTCCATTATTTGGACAAGGCGTTAATCGGAGATGCTAAAGGGGCAATCGATGAACAGACATTGAATGACAACAATTACAAAGGGGCTTGGAGGATTTTAATAGATCGCTACGAAAACATGCCGATGCACTATGGTCCCAAAGCTGTATTTAGGAAGACAAAACTGTTTGCGCCTAAACCGTTGGTTTAAGATTTGTAGTATCTTCGGCAAACTTTCTTAGAACTTTCTTGCCAATTTTTTTATATTAGTTGAATTAGGGTGGTGGTCCTTGTGGTTAGGATGTTCAAAGTATCAACTTCTTAGATATGTAAAATTCAGCTACATAATGTTCTACAAAGTTATAAATCAATCAAATTGAAGCAACTTTTCTGAATAAACTATGTGGCTATCTCTAATGGTTCATGTGCTATGATTTTTGCAATATTTAAGGTAGGGTGGCTGTTTAAAAATTGGTTTTCGATTAATATCTTTTTATGTGTTAATTTCTCGCTAATACTTTGTTCTGGAGATTTTTAGAACTTTTGTAAATACACATTTTTGTCGAAGCAATGAAGTTTCTATCTCTTTTCTTTGCATAGTTACAGGCAATTTTCAAAACAAAAATGATTTTTTTCAAAGCTATACATCTTCCAACATTGCAAATGGATTTTCAATCTTTTAATTTCATTTGAAAGATCGAAACTTTTGTAATTTTTGGTGAGAAAACTGCGGGAGCGTTATTTCTGTAAAATAAATAATTTATTTTTGAATATGGTGTATTTTTCAACAAAAATCGTTCATAACTTTTCAAATAGACGAGTTAATAACTTTGTCACTTCAGCAAAAATCTTCGCCATGCAAAGTTATAAAAGTGCTGCAAACAAAGTATTTACGATAAATCAATGTATGAAGTGACAAATGAAAAATAGTGATTTTAAGAGGTTACGTTTTCATCGCTCAATCTCTTATGGTAAAATCAACTGAGAAATAGTCATTGGGTGTGATAATACCGAATGTCATGGCAATTTTATTGGATTTATAAACGTTTTTGAAAGAACAATCTACCGTACATCTAAATAGTACAGTGGATTTACAGTAGTGTTAGCTGCAAACTATCGTTAATTCTAAATCGGCCAGCAAAAGTTATCTATGCTCACTTAAGTAAATCCTTTTTGGTTTAGACTAGTGCTCAAAACGAGTGCTAGAAAGAAAATGTTTTAGTTCACGTCTTATCTGTTATCTTAAAATAAAATCTTGAAACGAGTTTGTTATTCATAGCAGCGGAAATTATTGTGTGCTTTTCCAGCATTTATACAATGTTTGAAAGTATAAATTAATTATCGACTATAATGACGGCTCACGGAAAGATTCTCAATTTTTCGTTACTTCAAAACAAATAAAAGTAAGAGGTCTGAAAATCGCTAACCGCGAACTGGTAGAATAACTCATAAAGCATAATTCCCTAGCATCTATATAATACATGATGACGGTACTTGCTTATTGGCCCCGTAATAGATAACTTTTATTTAGAGGTTACTATAGTACGCTATTAACACTATTGTGAATTCACGCTAAAATGTAGTTGTACGGTAAAATGTTGTGTTTTCAAAAAGTGTCACATATTCAATAGATTTTCATTATAACACACATTGACTATTTCTCAGTTGATTTTACCATAAGAGATTGAGCGATGAAAACGTAACCTCTTAAAATCACTATTTTTCATTTGTCACTTCATACATTGATTTATCGTAAATACTTTGTTTGCAGCACTTTTATAACTTTGCATGGTGAAGATTTTTGCTGAAGTGACAAAGTTATTAACTCGTCTATTTGAAAAGTTATGAACGATTTTTGTTGAAAAATACACCATATTCAAAAGTAAATTATTTATTTTACAGAAATAACGCTCCCGCAGTTTTCTCACCAAAAATTACATAAGTTTCGATCTTTCAAATGAAATTAAAAGATTGAAAATCCATTTGCAATGTTGGAAGATGTATAGCTTTGAAAAAAACCATTTTTGTTTTGAAAATCGCCTGTAACTATACAAACAAAAGAGATAGAAACTTCATTGCTTCGGCAAAAATGTGTATTTACAAAAGTTCTAAAAACCTCCAGAACAAAGTATTAGCGAGAAATTAACACATAAAAAGATATTAATAGAAAACCAATTTTTAAACAGCCACCCTACCTTAAATATTGCAAAAATCATAGCACATGAACCATTAGAGATAGCCACATAGTTTATTCAGAAAAGTTGCTTCAATTTGATTGATTTATAACTTTGTAGAACATTATGTAGCTGAATTTTACATATCTAAGAAGTTGATATTTTGAACATCCTAACCACAAGGACCACCCTAATTCAACTAATATAAAAAAATTGGCAAGAAAGTTCTAAGAAAGTTTGCCGAAGATACTACAAATCTAAAACCAACGGTTTAGGCGCAAACAGTTTTGTCTTCCTAAATACAGCTTTGGGACCATAGTGCGATGGTTATTCACAGCCATGTAACGAAGTTGCTGAACTTGAAATCGATGTTCAGAGAGTCATCGCAAGAGTTGCGAACGTTGATCGACGATTGTACGAAGCGTGTTGAGTCACTTGAGTTTCATAAACTTAAAATGGACAAGATGGCTGAGGCCATTCTAATCACGTTACTGACGTCAAAATTGGATCCAAGCACACGAAGAAGCTGGGAGGCATCCTGTGAACATGAAAAACTACCAGTGTTCAAGGACACTATCTCTTTTCTACGTAAACACTCTCATGTCTTAGAGCGATGTGAACAGAACGTCGCAATAACGAAAGGCAAAGCTTTAACCCTTAGAACCCAGATTTCTTCAGTTAATACCAAAACGCACACTGTGACAGTTCAGAAGGCGCATGATGGTTGCCCATTGTGTGGAACTGGTCACTCGATTGAAGCATGTGGAATCTTTAAAAAGTTGAATGTTGAAGAGAGATACACCAAGGCAAAGCAACTGGGATTATGCTTCGGTTGCTTGCAACGAGGACACCGAACGACAATCTGTAAGAACAGCAAACCGTGCCCGACATGCACGAAAAGGCACCATGTATTGCTGCATCCGGAGGAGAAGAAATCCACTGCAACTGATTCCATACAACAGTCACAACCTGTAGTGCAGGTCGCAGAGAAGAACACCAATCAACCGTTGACTGCGGCAGAATGCACTGTCCCGTTCAATCCGACGCAGACAAAGCAGATTTTGTTGGCAACAGCTCTAGTGATTGTAGTGGTGAAGCGCACAAATGTCGTATGCTGCTTGATTCCGGAGCGATGGCAAATTTTATATCAACAAGAACGGTTGAGTTGCTGCGGTTACGTAAGGAAAGTGCAAACGTCCCGATTGATGGTGTGAACGGGATGAAGACGGTAGTGAAATATAAAGTGAATGCCAAAGTAGTATCTAGAACAACCAGTTTCGAATCGTCATTAGATTATCTGGTTGTTCCTCGAGTTACCGGTGCATTACCAGCTATAAAAATCAATCCGGAGAGCTGGCAGATTCCAGAGACAGTACTGTTAGCTGACCGAAGTTCTATGTACCTGACCGCATTGATATGCTGGTCGGTGCAGAGTTGTTTTTTGAAGTGCTGAAAGAAGGTAAGATCAAATTATCCCCAAATCTACCAGTGCTGCAAGAGAGTCAACTCGGCTGGCTAGTTTCTGGACCAGTGGCCGACAAAGTGATCGGTACTGTAAAGGTATGTCAAGTTGAGCCTACGCCAACCTCCGATGAGCAGCTGACTAAACTACTGAAGCAGTTTTGGACCATCGACGAACTTGGAGGTGACACGTCATTTCCACAAGACGATAAATGTGAAGTGAACTTTTTAGAAACTTATAGTCGAACCAAGGATGGCCGCTACATAGTGAAGCTCCCGTTTCGAGAAACCGTTGAAGATCTTGGAGAATCCCGGGAACAAGCGAAGCGGCGATTTGTGGCGTTAGAACGTCGCCTAGACAGATTTCCAGAGATTAAACAAATGTACGTGGATTTTATCAACGAGTACCTGTCATTGGGTCACTGCAGAGTTGTGTCGAGTGCTGAACTCTAAAATCCAGGATTCGCCTACTACCTTCCGCACCATTGTGTAATGAAACCAGGCAGCTCTACCACTAAGTTGCGAGTGGTGTTCGACGCTTCGGCGAAGACTAGTTCCGATTTGTCTTTGAACGATGTCATGGACGTCGGACCAACTGTGCAAGACTCGTTATTCAATGGGAGCCCATGAAGGAAACGCAACGGGATGTCAGAGCGGATGCGACGCCTGCTGAGATGACGATTCCGAGACTTGAATTGTGTGCTGCATTGTTGTTAGCTGAGCTTATGGAAAAAGTGCACGAAACCCTAGCGTTACAAACCGTAAAGGTTGTGCTTTGGTCCGATTCGAAAATTGTACTGTGGTGGTTGAAGAAAATGAAAGCAGGTACTCCTGTTTTTGTACAAAATCGTGTTGTGAAGATACGACAGTTGTTTCCATCTGATAAATGGCGTTATATTTCAACGCAGCACAACCCTGCAGATTTAGTATCTCGTGGAGTGTTCCCAGCTGACCTGATGCACTGTGAAGGATGGTGGTCCGGTCCAAGTGCTCTCTCGACCGTTGCAGACAATGAAGATGTTATCGATTTGATGGAGTCTGAAGAGAATGAAGAACCATCTCTTCAGCAAATCATCGGTTTGTTAGTACCGAAGACACAGTTTGATCTATTAGATTTGATTCTGAAGCACAGTAGTTACCGTAAGTTACAGCGTATTTTTGCGTACATAATCCATTTTATTTACAATTGTCAAACTGAAAAATCAAACTGAACGCAGAACTGGATATCTCGGCGTCAAGGACCATTGCGATGCGCAGAAGGCAATGATGATTGTTGTACAGCGAAAGGTTTACACTTCACTGAAATCTTGATCGAAGCTCTACATCGAGAACATCTTCATGTTGGTTTAAACGGATTGCTCGCGGTAGTAAAACAAAGGTTCTGGCCTGTAAACGCAAAACGAACCATTCATCGTGTCCTGAAGAAATGCGTACGTTGCCTTCGAACCAATCCCAAAGATGTACTGCAGTATAAGGGCGACCTTCCGAGCTGCCGAGTGACTGTGGCTCAACCATTTGTCAGAACTGGTATGGACTATGCGGGACCTTTCTTCATAAAGGTTGGACGAATGAAGACGAAGATAAAGGTGTACGTGTGTCTGTTCGTATGTATGGTGACGAAATCCATTCATCTAGAGTTGGTGAGTTCGCTAACGATGGATTTTTAGCGGCACTTCATCGATTTGCTGGTCGACGTGGAAACCCATCTGAGTTATTCTCTGATAATGGAAGCAACTTTCGAGGAGCAGATCGAAAGCTATTGGAGTTGTTCGAGTTACTGCGGTCTCAGATATTAAATGAAAAGGTAAACGAGTTCTGCCAGCCGAGAGGAATCAAATGGAGTTTTAATCCACCCAAAGCTCCTCATCATGGAGAAATTTGGGAGGCCAACGTGAAATGTATGAAGACCCATCTGTACAAAACGTTGAACGAAAGCTACTTGACATATGAAGAGATGAACACATTGCTGATCCAGATAGAAGGTATACTAAATTCGCGGCCTCTTGTGCAATTGACGGATGATCCATTTGATTATGAAGCTCTGAAACCCGGACACTTCCTAGTTGGACGCGAGTTGACGGCGGTAGCGGAACCACTGTATGGTAGCGGAACCACTGTAATTCCTGTGAAATACATTGCTACATACGACCTCCGTAACAATGTTTGCTACACGTTTCCTTTCCTATCTCGATGACGATGTAAGGACGTGACCGGCACCGTTATTGACATTTCAGCTCGCGAAACACGCACATTGAGGGTGGATAGCTACTCCCAGAGCCCATTCGTTGATTCTGTGTAATTTCGCTTGTTCTGGCCAATCACGAAGAAACAAATACCAATTGTATGGTCATCATGCCCATGCTTATAGAAAATATAAAATAATATTCAGTGGTATTAGTTTTGATAAAATTATTATTATAACGTGTCAATCTACAAAATGCCGAGTTAAATAATTGTTTAAAAAAGATAAAAACGGAGAAAGATGGTTCGAACAACATATAAAACTCCATTTTTTCGTTTACCTCTTTATTGATATTCCTAGTATTCTATCACAATATGTAGAATCAGAAATCAGTTCGTAGCTGAACTTTTCACTACAACCGGCGTTGTACAAGCTTCTCTAAAACTCAACAAATATTTAAAGCGCTTTCTCGATTGTTTCTGGCTATGGCTTTTAAAAGCACCCACTAACTTTCGTTCCAATATAAATAAGCGTTGCAGTTGTACCGCTCCCGATATACAATGCAGATTCAATTGAATATTTTTCTCCTTTGTTTGGACTTTTTCACCGCACCGGTATCTGTTGGTTGCCACCCATCGATGGCAGTTCTTTTCATGCATCGATAATCAGCCACTTTTCCTTAATCTGTTCAATCTGCTTTGTCACTATCGGATTGCGAACACGTATTTTCACTTCCAGTGTACCGCCAACCGTTTTGCGTCCGTCCATCAGCTAGCGTGCACGAAAATCAGTTGAGTGGATGATTGTAGTGAGATGATACATTTTAAAATCGGAAAAATAAAGCAATATACGTGTGTTAGGAATGAGTCATTGATTTGTAAATGTTGATGGCGGAGATGCTATAATCTATTTTATTAGTGTTAAGACATTTACAAGACCTACCGGGAACGAATCATGAATCTCACATTGCGTTTCCAGTGGTTGTAATTTGACCGTGACCGTTCCAATCAGCGTATCCGAGCGTAGGAAACCTCTGAAACAGGAGGAGTATGAAAAAAATCTTGACGAACGCGAGGTACAACTACGAAAACAGCATCCAGCACCACAACAACACCTGCACTTCGTCGTAGACGCCAATCGCAATTCATGGCACGTGCATTTTTTGGTTTGTATTTCATGCAAAATGGTGGAATGAAAAAAGAAAAAAAAATAGCCTGTGGGGTTATTTTGTTCGAGAATGCGTGAGGACTATTGGAGCGTATGAGAGAAGCAATGTGAGCAGCCGACAACGGCATGAGGAAAACACTTTTTTAACTGAAAATAAAGTTGTGCCATATATGGAGTCTGATCGTAAACAGCTCCCTACAGAAAAGTGCATGCGAAAGCTGAGGTGCTCGACACATCGCAGCCATTTAATTTAATTAAACGGCTCGGCAACATCGCAGCCGTTTAGTTTAATTAAACGGTCATAAAACGAAACGAAAGCTACTCACCCTTTCGAGTATACTTCGAACTTGACGGCCTGTCTTTTAAAAATTCGTTGACATGCCCGCTGGCTTCGCTGAATTTCGATACTCTGTCGATGATTGTACTCCGGATTGTCCGTATCACGCACGAGGGCGGTTTTAATTTTGAACGGATCGTCCTAGGGAAATTGAACCGCAATAAATGAACAATCCTGACTTATGTTCGAAGACAAACCCACCTGTGGATAAGGAAACTCCAACTTCACATAAGTATCGATTTCTTTCGGATTAGGAACGTTATATGTAATGCCTCTCACCACCGTCACTTCAATCTCATTATCCGATAAATCCGTATTGCATTTAACCACGTTGAACTCCTTCAACTCATAGTGAAATTTAGGCACCGGTAATCTTTTCTTGTGAGCTAACCTAACAAAATCCAAATCCTTCTGCACACTACAGGCCAGATTTTCAAATCGGTTCGTTCCAGCAACGTCACCCATAGCTCGATGGTGATCTCTGGTATTCTTACACATTATCAACTGTTTCGAGAGTTGCTCCTCCAAACGAGTGTTCAGATCCACATCTGCATCATCCTCCGCAGTGCAATCTTCCTGAGCAACAATAGTGAACGAATCCTCCAACGAGCTTCGCTTCGCTGGAGCTATCGGTATGGTGGCCATATCGATCGGAATCCCACCACGAGCGGTATCAATCAGTTTTTCCAAGCCTTTGTATATTCGTATGTATTCCTTGGCTTCCTCTAATTCGCCTGCCTTTTTGGCCTCCACTGCTGCCTGTCGATATTCCTTAAGACGCGATGTTAGCACTGCAATTTGCTTTTCGTTTTGGGTTAGAGCCGACTTTGTTTCTTTACTAGAACCTGGAACTGAAAAATGTTATGTATTAAGGTAAATTTCTATTCAATGCAAGCTAGCATATTTTATGTTGGATGTTTTCTTTATCTAATCAATAATTCACCTGCTACTGGTGCAACCGCAGGAATTACACTCGCCGCTTTCGAAACAGGCCTTGGTGATGGAGCTGGTTGTGGCTTAGCTGGTTGATCCACTGGAATTGGCGCATAACCGGGCGGTGTCGGTAGTTCGTCTATTGGGATTGGCTTCCCTGCCTTGTGCATCTTAATCGCATCCTCATACTGTTTCACGATTCGACCTATTCTGCGTGCCTTGGACGCATTCCCTTCGTCTTTGGCCGCCTTTTCGACTGACCTATACTTGTCCAGGCGCTGTTGTAGAGCTTCCAAAACAGTAGATGCTTGTATGAGAACTTCCTCTTCCTCTTTTTCTTCAGGTTCTTGCGAATCCGGATTTGGTTCTACTGTAGAGGTTACGATAGGCACAACAATGGCATCCTTTTGGGTGGCATCTTCCTCTTTTCGAACCCTTCGGGGAGGTACTGGTGGAGCAAGTGCAGCAGCTGGCGATCTTTCTTCAAGTTCGGATGGTGCCGGTGGCATCTTACTCAAGTCAACTTCCTGACCGTTTTCTAAGGCATGTATTACCGTATCGAATTGCTTGACGGTTTTCATAAATCTTATTGCTTTCTCTGTATTCCCCGCTTTTTTCGCTTCCAAAGCAGCTACTTTATACTGATTTTTCCTTTCATTTAGTATAACTAATTGAGGATTTCCCGTCAATTCTTTCTTTTCTGGTGGTTTTATAGTGCTTGTAGACTCAAACACCGGTGCTGGATCAGAAGGCGGTAACGAAACCGAATTAGACAGCTCAGGTTCTAGAATGGTACCACCTGGTGGAGGAGCAGGAGCACGTCTAGTGGATATTGCTGGGGTATCTACTGCTTCTTCCACTTTTGGAGTTGCTGGTTTTGGACTTACTTTCCCTGCCATTTTTACGCTAACTTCAGGTGGTATTTCACTTGGATCTATCGATCTTCCAGCTTCTACCTGTTTCAGTTGATCCTTTAACGTTTTTAAACCTCGATTAAATCGCCTAGCTTTACCCGAATCACCCGCCTTTTTCGCGTTATCCTCCGCTGTGACATACATCTCAATTCTCATTTTAATCAGATCCTTCGTTGCAGTACCGGAAGAGGCAGCTTTTTTTGGTGGTGACGCTCTATCCGGTTCCGATTCTTCCTCGGCCACACCGCTAGAAATTGCCGCAAGTTCATTCATCAGATCCGAATCATCTTCATCGTCGGAGAACTCTTCGTCACTTCCGATATCCCGTAGGCTGGCTGCCACCATAGCATCTAGTGCTTCTGGTGCTACAATGCCACCTTTCGGTTTCGGCTTCTGCCTGGGTTTTTTACCAACCCCAGACCCAGAAGCGATCGCAGCCAGTTCTGCCTCTAAATCACCATCATCTCCATCAATATCAATATCACTGCCATCGTCATCTATATCGTCGCCTATTCCGAACAGACCAAACTAAAAAAAATGTATATAAAATCATTCACTTGGCACACAGGAATGATGACTAATACGGAAATCGCATTATGGAAAACAAACCTCAGATGGATCGCGTTTTCTGTCTCGCTTTACGGGAGCAGCCTTTTTGCTGAAACTAAACATTTTACCGACAAATTCAAAATAGCATTTCCAGCTGACGAAAACAAGTAAAAATCGTTTGAATAAAAACGATCAAACTCAATCAATTTTTTTTTAATTTTCACGGCGGTTTTAGAAAATGCTTGCGCAAAACTTTTGAAACAGTCGCGGTTGACAGTTCGAGTTGAGTCAACAATAATAAAACCGATAGGGCAAAGTAACCACAAATTGAACGTTTTCTCCAGGGATGCCAGATGGTAAAACAAAATTCTATTTTGAAGACCTTTGAATAATGATGTGAGGATATTATCTTTACAGTTGAAATCAGGAAAATCCAACCAGCGACAATCGTTTTTTCTCTTGTTCAGGGCTAACTCGCATAAATAGGTACCATATGCCAACCATTGCATTAAACGTTTATAAACCATTTTCAATATGGTTCGTTTAACAATAGATTAACCATTGCTTTGTATAATATCGAACATAACCATTATCGTTTTCCATTCCTTACCATACAAACAACGGGATGTTAAGAACTGTCACCATACCAAAATATATTCTTTTCCATATACATTTTGACAACATACCATTCAAGGACCATACAGTATATTTTAGATCTAGCGATGCAAAAAATATTAGGTGGAGAACAAAAATCTCTTTCCTTCACCTTTTCAATTATATCGATTGATGAAGTGTTATTTTGTTACGCGTCATATTCTGATGAAAGCTAAGTGGACTGACGCTTTATCAAATTGAGCTAACGTCGTAATATTGTAGGCCGAGGATTTTTGATCATGTTAATCTGCAGGTTTTTGGAGCAGGGTAAACAGATACACAAATAACAAAGACCGACGTGATTCAATTGTTTAGAACCAGAGAAAATACGATTGACGCTGGTTTGAACCGCAACCAGAACATTATTTTTAGATTGTGGAGACACTCATTTAAGTCCAATTTCTTCACTGGATGAAAACCGGTTTTCGCTGAAACCCACCCAAGTAACCATAAGCATTAAGCCATTGCACTATATTGGCTATACATTTGCACTAATGTTGCATTGAAACTCCATTACAGCATTAACAACGCAATAAAGCTCTTTATTAGCATCAATAATGCATAACTGCACAGCCGACATATAGCATTATAGCTTGCTCTATATGCGTATATAAAGCTGATATAACGCGTACATGCTTCAAGGATCTTTAAAGCATGTAAGCTTTACAAGTGCATTTAATGCCATTATAGAGCATATAAAAAGCTGATATAATGCTATTGTAATGCTGTGGGTTTATTTGTTATGCAACTCTTCTTGAAGATTATATTCGGCATATTTCATTTCAATCGAACATATGCAATATAGTCCAGGAAGCAAACGCAGCGCACTTACCGTGAAGGACGAGGCAAGGTACCTCAGTTCGAGACGTACTAAAGGTAATTTTCGTAAACATTCATATCATGTGAGAACGAAAACCCATTAAGGATATTCATTACAATGCGTTAGAATAGACTCAATTACGGTTTTAAACAGAATATTTTATTTTAAAATTTTTCCTTTTTGCTCATCATACCGAAAGGAAACATAATTAATGGTTTTAAAACCATGGCGGACAATGACAACCAACTGAAGCTTTTTAATAGCATTAGTAGTGCCAATATAAGGCTTTCAAATTTGACATTTGTACGCTTTTGCTATATAATAGCATTAGTACTGCAGAAACGAGCTGTCAATCTCCGCACAGTAATAGCACTATATTTCGCCTTTTCTGGCATAATATCGGCATTAAATAAGTATTTAGGGCTTCACTGCTTTTTAGGACAGCTTTATATGTGGATCTAAAGCAGATATTAGGCTACGTTATAATGCTTATTGGTTACTTGGGCAGTTTTCAGGTTGCTGGTAATAAATTAGCCGAAATATGGTTTTCATCGAAAACCAGTTTTCATCCAAGTGAAGAAATTGATCGTTAAAATTTTATTTGGAAATCTTGTTGGTTTCTGGAACACTTCTTGCAGAATACTTACTCAAAAGCAACACTCAATTCCTAGTCCTGGATCTTGAAGACAAATGACATCATTTTTTTCATAATTCGAGCATGTGGCGGAAATACATCTAGACATAAATGTCAAATGGTCCTACCCAGCTAAACCCATTCCAAAACGGACGATTCGGATTTCTGAATGGATTCCTTCTCAAATCCAACAACCGATTCTGATTCAATCGGTTTCAGAATCGGTTGTTGCATTTGAGCTGGAACCCATACTGACTCCATTCAGGGTTCCGAATGGTTTGACCGGGTAAGTGCAAATGAGAGCAGTGTTAAAAACGATGAATTTAATTTTTGGGTTGCCGGTATCTGATGAGTACTATCCAAGTAATGCCATTCGCATTTTTGTACCCAATTTTAAGTAACAAGAACACGAGCTTTACATTGAGCATTTTTTACCCAAACAATAGGTAACTTTGGTTTTCAGTGTAGAACAAAGTTTCAATAGCCTACCGATCTCGGTTAAAATAAAGTACCCATTAGTGAGTAGTATTCCACCCATTTACAACAAAACTGGGAAAACTCATACATTGGGTAAACACCACCTATCCAAAACTGTGTAGCACATGTATATGTCAAAAATGGGTAGATTTTTACCAAGTTGTATGTAATTGAACGAACTAAAAATGAGTTCAATCATTCCCATTTATGAGTACATTCAGAATGGTGAATATAACTTATTTATTCGGAACATAAAAAATTGAAAAACGCTTGCTTTTAAGGCCAAGCGCAAAAAAGGGAGTGAATGGTCTGTTCATGCCGAGGCAGGTTTGGCGCAGCGACTGGCAACCGCGTAAGGGGTAAACCCAGCCACCCCGAAGCAAGACAGAAGAGTGAGTGTATAGGCGTATAAGTGGACTGCCTCATGCCAAGACGGGAGGGTCGTAGCGTAGTATTTTGGGACTTAGCTATCGATACCTCATGGCGTGGCAGAGGAGTGAAAGGGTGAGCATCCAAGTCAGTCTCACACGGTATGTTAAGGGTGAGCACAAAAGTCAGCCTCACATGGTATGGTAGAGGCTAGCACAAAAGTAAGCCTAGCAAGGAATGAAAAAGGTGAGCACACAAGTCAGCCTCGCATGGTATGTCAGAAGTGGGGCCTAAGAAAAATGTCCCACATGGGATGCCAGGGGGAGTGACAGAGGTACAATAGAGTGGCACGATCGAGAGTGAATCAGGTTATAGGGTGAGCACCCAAGTCAGCCTCACATGGTATGGGTGGGGCGAGCACAAAAGTAAGCCTAGCAAGGAATGAGTAAGGTGAGCACACAAGTCAGCCTCGCAAGGAACGAAAAAGGTGAGCACAAAAGTCAGCCTCATGTGGGAGTGTTTGAGAGTGAATCAAAGTGCGATTGAGAGAGCACCCAAGTAAGCCTCATACAGGACGTATGAACGCGTGAGTGAGAGTGAATGAGTACATTTAGTACAGCCATCCCCCCAGAAGTAATACCGAGAGGTAGTTCCTGGGAGGAACGATGGCAGAGTCCAATGGAGTTTAGTCGGTATTAATGGCAGCGTCACCATTCGAGCCCAACACGCCCCCAGTGCACCCCGTGCGGTAGATTGGACCCTACCAATAGCACGTGTACTGGGCTAGGACGTAAAGGTCTTCTCCATTGTTAAAAAAAAGACGTCTCCGGAATCGACGCCGTCCAACATCGTTTGAAGTAAGTCGCAATGGTGTATTCTCTAGGAGCAGATCACTCTAGAAATGTATAACAAATTTGCATCAAATTAGAAAAAATGCATTTAATTTCCATTTTTGCATCAACTTTGCACTTCCTCGCAGAAAAGTTTGTGTAACAAACGTCCTACGCTGATTCATTTTGTTCGACGTTTTGTTGAATGTAGGGCTAATTTTTTGTAGGGTTTTGACGTCTTATACGCAACGCAAAATACATTACAAATTTCTATTTTGATGGAAAGAAATGCATTTAATTTAGCTGATTTTTAAAAATGCATCACAAGTGATCTGCCCCTAGTGTATTCTAATGTAAAATAGATATATTACAAAATAACATTTTCATTGATGTTGTCAAATCGTACCTAAAGATTCCTTTTTGTAGCAATGTTGCTGATGGTACATGCCCTTGGTAGTATCACCAAATACAAATATGTTGTATTTGTATGTATATAATGTATATATTATATGTATATAATTTGTATTTGGTATCACCTATGAAGCGCCTTGATCTATTATTCACTCCGACTAACAGTTTCTTCGGTTTTCAGTAAGTTTTCTCCTTTTCGAATTATGCTTTCCTATGTTACGGTAAATCTCCATTCTCCAAACTGTTAATTGTTTTTAAACCATTTATCAGTAGCCACTTTTCTTGTTGAATAATAGTTTCTGGATAGACAAAATTTTATCCACTTTCTTATTCGAAAAATACCCAATTTGTGGCAGCTGAAATTGAACCGATAATTCCGGTACTCATAAAGGAGTATTTTAACTATAAAGAACAGACATCCATGGTCGAACAAATATTTAATAAAATTTGTGTAAATTTTCGAATGAATATACGTTGAAATACTAGCGCCGTCCCATCAACTTATCCAAACTATCCCAGTTAAACTCATTCCGGAACCGGTTCGGATTTCTGAATGGAGTCATCACAGAGAACAGACATCGATGATCGAACAAAAATATTTAAAAAACGTGTGTAAACATTTGAATTAATATACGAAAAACACTAGCGCCGCCACACCAACCTATCCCAACTATCCGTCAAATCGATTCTGGAACCGGTTCGAAATCCTGGATGGATTCAGCATGGAATCTAGCTCAAAGAAAACAACCGATTCCGACTCTATCGGTTGACGCATTTGAGCTGGAATTCATGCTGGAAGTCCGAATCGGTTCCGGACTAGTTTGACTGGGTAGAGGAATAACCGCTGTCAATTCTGTCGCACTCAGCCACAAAAAAACATGACGACAGTAGCGCACCTGGTTTAGATATCCAAACTACCTTCGAAACCGTTAGAGATTTTACACAAGTTGAATGCTGAAGATGGACGTCTGTTCTCTGTGGAGTCATTATGGATTCCAAATCAAATGCAACAACCGATTCCGACTCAGAATCGGTTGTTGTATTTGATTTGGAATCCATACTGACTCCATTCAGGATTCCGAATCAAATTCCGAATGGTTTGACCGGGATTCGTCAAATCCATTCCGTAACCGGTTCGAAATCCCGAATGAATGCAGTATGGAATCAGGCTCAAAGGAATCAATTCCGACTCAATCAGTTGATGCATTTGGGCTGGAATCCATACTGAATCCACTCAGAAGTCCGAACCGGTTCCGGAATGATTCGAATCGTTCGAATGGGACCCTGTCAAAAAAATGCGGACGAACGTGGTCAGGCGATTTAAACAGTTCGACGTTTAACTCAACTCGGCTGTGCTAATTGCCCCTAGGAATAAATGTAATTTGCGAATGCGATTTAAAGGCAATTTCAACACTTAGACAAATTTTCGGGCGGCTGAAAAGGATTTGGTTGTTTTTGCGTTTTTCAAACAGAGCACAGAGAACAAACGTCCATCTTCATCATTCAACTTGTGTAAAAATTCCCAACGGTTTCGAAGGTACCCAGTAAAGTTCAGCCGGAACTGAACTGGAATTCTGGCTGGTTCCAGTTCGTATTCCGGCTCCAGTGACACAACCGATTCTAACTAGAATCGGTTGTGTCACTGGAGCCGGATTGCGAACTGGAACCAGCCGGAATTCCAGTTCATTTCCGGCTGAGCTTAACTGGGTAGAGAGTACTGACTCCATTCAGGATTCCGAATCAAATTCCGAATGGTTTGGCCGGGTCCCAGTTAAACTCATTCCGGAACCGGTTCGGATTTCTGAATGGAGTCAGCATGGATTCCAAATGAAATGCAACAACCGATTGCGACTCAATCGGTTTCAGAATCGGTTGTTGCATTTGATTTGTAATCCATACTGACTCCATTAAAGATTCCGAATCAAATTCCGAATGGTTTGACCGGGGTTGTGTCACTGAAGCCGGATTATACTAACTAGAGCCAGCTAGAGTTCTGGTTAATTTTCAGCTGAACTTTACTGGGTGAATTGATTGCCTAAAATTTGGCATCCCTGGTACTATTGACGTTAATAACATAATTCCAACATTGTTTTTGTTTACTTATGTGGTTTTCGTTTGAAGCGAAACTGAGTCAGTTCCTAACCCCAACTAGGCAATCCATTAGACGTTTGTTTGACAATTCAGCGGTGGGTTCTGCCAACAAGTCTACTCCTGCGAACAGAAAAACTCGTCCGACAAATAACTTTGTTAGTCCGATTCGTTTGATGTTGGATCGAGTCAACGATATTGTCGGACGTCGCACCCCTCGGAGTAACGTCAGAATAAGTAAACAAGAAATAATCAGCTGATCAGAAACGTCTCATGGATTGCCTAACTGCTGTCAAAATGTATGAACTGACAGCAGTTGGGGTTAGAACCTGACTCAGTTTCAGGTTCAAGCGAAATCGCCATTAACTTCCGTATCTCACAGAAGCACATCGTAATTAAACCGAAATAATTGATTAATATTCAAAATGAGTTCGAAAATGGCCAAAGTAAAGCTGTCCAAAGGCATTCTGGAAATGAAATTTATGTCCCGAACCAGAGAAAAGATCGAAAAGGAAAAGGATGATGCTGAAGGAAGGTAGCTGTGTTCATTATATATTTTATGATTCCATTCTCAGATCTTGCCTTGTAGGGCGTTATATTCCAATGAAATCACCGATAAAATGTTGCACGGTTCCTCCAAATTCATCATCGAGACAAGCTACGTTCCGTGCGAGGACCTAATCGAAGGACGCGTGAGCTACGGTGGAATGAATCCTGAAATCGAACGCATTATTGAGTTGGAAAGGAATAAGGATCTTGCCGCGCTAGTAGAAAAAGAGCGTGCTGAAGCAGCCAAACGACAGAAAATGCGCCTAGACGTACCCGACGAAGAAATGGCTGAATTCTACACCAGTGTTGTGAAAACGGTCAAAAGGAAGTTTGATAAACGCCAAAGCGTTCTACCTTTGAATATTAAGCGAATGGAACGTCCAAAAGACGAATAGATAAACGTAATATCCAGCAATAAAAAATCTTTTTTTAAGTTAATACATACGAATAATGTATTCTAAGCAGCGGTTAGGAATCGTCCATTAGTTTAACCGCTTGTAGCGCATAATTTATTTCTGTGCTTTCAGTCCAACACCAACTGTTTCTCCAAAACTCGAAACACATTCCATGGACTAAAATAGTACTACAGTTGTATGTTTTCAAAACACGTTGCAAGTCCAACGGAGAAATAAATTTATCCCAGTCATGAGTATTCTTTGGGACAAGATCCAGAATATATTCTGCAGCAACAATTCCGCCCAACCAAGAAGCGGTCGTTTTATTGAGTGTAGTGATAAATATCGATCCGCCTGGTTTGAGTGCCATCAAGCAATGCTCGAGAAACATTATTTTATTGCTCACGTGCTCCAGAACTTCTGAAACGACGATGGCATCATACTTCTCTACATTTTTCTTGGAGTGCTCTTCCACTGTTTCCACTTCATAATGAATTTTGCTGGCAATGTTTTGGTCCAGTAACTGAGCATGATCTTTCGCCACCTCAATCAGCTTTTCTCCCGGATCAATACCGCACACATCGGCCCGGATTCGTGCTAACGCTTCTGTAAGAATCCCTCCTCCGCAACCAACTTCTAGTATGTTAATCCCGGATAGGACCTGAGGCGTACGGATCTGCTCTTTTGGGATAAGGCAAGTTGAAATGAGTCCATCCCGAATAAGTGGCACTCGCAGTGCATTCATTGAGTGGAGTCCCTTCAGAGGTCCGGTTGGATCCCACCAGTCTGAGGCCATCTTCGCTAGAGTATCCACTTCATACTGGTCTACATTGCTAGGAGGATTAGTTTTTATTGGGGCTATTTGGGATAAGGATCTGATAGACGGACTAAAATGTTTATACAAATTTTATAATTTAAATAAAATCTACTTTTATGGCACATACCGTATATTGATAACCAACCGGTATAGCACCCGGAAGCGCATCGAGGATAACATTTTTGTGGATAAAGTTGATTTGAAGGAATTCAATCTATAGATTCCTATAGGATGACTTCCTAGAAATGTTAAAAAAAATCTAGAAAATCTGTTCACAACTAAAATTTGTGTAGGTATACAAAACCTATCAAAATATACAAAAAAAATTGTTTTGACAATGCGAGATATCAGCTGTTTATTTTTTTTCCAGAAACTACAAACCCACAAATAACTCTGTCTGGTTACCGCCATAATTCCGGCTCAAATGGACCAACACCTTATGAGTCGGAACCGTTTGAGTCACTTGAGCCAAAGTTCTGTCAGAATTCTGCTATTAGTTCAAATATCGGTTCGGAATCCTGATAATCAACGTTGCCAGATATACCGATTTATATATTTCTAGAGCTTCTATTTAAAACGACATTAAGATTTCTGGCAGCTCATTAACAACCACCCGATCAAACCATTCAGAATTTGATTCGGAATCCTGAATGGAGTCATTATGGATCCCAAATCAAATGCAACAACCGATTCTGAGTCGGAATCGGTTGTTGCATTTGATTTGGAATCCATACCCACTGAGACGTCCAAAAATTTGTTTCAAAATCGTTCAACACGGGTCCAACGATGGACGTTCGTTGAACGGTTATTTGGACGTTGTCCAAATTGGTCCAACGAACGTCCGTCATTGGACAATTTTGAAACCAACCGTTCTTAGAGGGTAATGACTCCATTCAGAAATCCGAACCGGTTCCGGAATGAGTTTAACTGCCCTCTAAGAACGGTTGGTTTCAAAATCGTCCAATGAAGGACGTTCGTTGGACCAATTTGGACAACGTCCAAATAACCGTTCAACGAACGTCCATCGTTGGACCCGTGTTGAACGATTTTGAAACAATTTTTTGGACGTCTCAGTGGGTGGGCACAGATGCAAATTCAAGTCAAAGCAAAATGGGTTTGTTTTCATCACGAAATACCTAATCTCAATCGATTTTTGCAGTGCAAAATGTTTCGTTTTCATCACGAAATAATTCAGCGCCTTATCTTTCTCAACGGGAATAGAAAGGTCAATATCTACAACCCAGTTAAACTCATTCCGGAACCTGTTCTGTCAAATAGATTAAATTCAAATTGCTGCATTTTCAGCATGTTAAATTGCTGAAACTTTCAGCTGGTAAAAATCCGGCAAAATTTAGCTGAAAACGATAACCAAATTTTGGTGTGTGATGGAGCCCAAAAATTGACCGATTGACTTTTATTTAAACCGATAAATACCGATTTTTATATAATTAGGTCACAGAGAACAGACGTCCATCTTCAGCATTCAACTTGTGTAAAATCTCTAACGGTTTCGAAGGTTGTTTGGATATCTAAACCAGGTGCGCTACTGTCGTCATGTTTTTTTGTGGCTGAGTGCGACAGAATTGACAGCGGTTATTCCTCTACCCAGTCAAACTAGTCCGGAACCGATTCGGACTTCCAGCATGAATTCCAGCTCAAATGCGTCAACCGATAGAGTCGGAATCGGTTATTTTCTTTGAGCTAGATTCCATACTGAATCGATCCAGGATTTCGAACCGGTTCCGGAATCGATTTGACGGATAGTAGGGATAGGTTGGTGTGGCGGCGCTAGTGTTTTTCGTATATTAATTCAAATATTTACACACGTTTTTTTTATATTTTTGTTCGATCATGGATGTCCGTTCTCTGTGATTAGGTTTTATAATAATATATGCGGATCAGAAATGCTCGTTATTACTTCGAGTTTTTTCATGAAAACTTTCTAGTATTCATCTTCAAAAGGGTTTTGGTGGTATGTCTATCTTATACATGTAGATACAGTTTTAGATTAAATGCTACATATTGTAGGTGCTTTGAAGCATTGAACATACTTGTGACTGGTTAGCAATGAAAATGCTAGCGTAGGACTTATAATCAATCTAGAGTATTTAATTATCTTAGAATTTTATTTATTTGCACTTATTGTAAAAAAAATTAAAAGACTCAATTGTGCTAACGCATTGAGCCGTTTAAAATAAAACTTTAGATTAAAAAAAATTGAATGTTTACTCAGGTTTTTTAAGAAATTTTTTCTAGCCTAAATGTTTGTTATCTGTGGTGTAACCTAATTTGAAAGTTTTATTTGCACTGAATCTAGCCAAAACCAGATATAGAGTGTATTAGCTAACACTTGTTATACTCAATAGAACTACTAATCAAACAAACGGAATTCGGTTCATTTTTCGACTGGCTTTGCTGGATCCGCGATCTCATTCGCGATCGAATTGGATCATTAAATGAAGAATAAAATTCTCCTTTTATTTCATAAAGCGATAGATCATCTTTCAAAATACAACAATACATAATATGTCCAACCTTCAAGACTTCAGAATGACTGTCATTGTTTAAAAAAAATGTAAACGCGTCCTCGTTTGGCAATATCGGTCTTCCTTGACAGTAAATTTAGCCACATGGGTTGGTATCTTGGACAGTTATCCCAGCAAAAGGATACGGATCAAGCTAGTTAAATTGAAGGTGTTGTCGTGATAATTCAATTTTATGAAATAATTAAATATTAATAATTAAATATTATTTGCGACACCGAAAATGTCATGCCAATTTTTTGATAATGTTTAAAATCAAACCAAAATTTTAGAGTAGTTTTATACATATATTTACTTCAAAAATCAAAAGAAAAGTTAATCGATGGAGCCTTGAGTGTAAAATTGAACGCATTTTCGCTTGATGCCCCCTTCTTCAAAGTTTTTACAGTGTCATCCGGTACCAGTTTCTCAGTTTTTTTTCCATTTTCTTAACATGTCCTTCTCGTCTTTGACTGTCTTCTTACTCTTCCGAAGTTCCCGCTTCTTCATTGCCCAGTACTGCTCCACCGGGCGCAGCTCCGGACAGTTTGGCGGATTCATGTCCATGGACAGAATTGGCCTCATACCCTTCCAGGACACTTTTAGAATAGTGGCATGATGCCAAATCTAGACAAAATAGCGGATCTTCGTCGTGCTGTTGCAAAAACGGCAAAAGGCGCTTCTCGAGGTACTCAGATTTGTAGATCTCGCCATTTACTGTGCCCTTTATCACGAAAGGCTCACTCCTCAGTCCACAAGAGCAGATGGCCTGCCAAATGAGATATTTGGAGGCGAGCTTCGACATTTTCTTCTTCTTAAATTTGTCGTCCACATAGAACTTGCTTTTGCCGGTGAAAAACTCCAACCCCGGAATTTGCTTAAAACGGCTTTTATACACGTTTCGTCGTCCATCACACAGCAGCCATATTTTGTCAGCATCTTCTCGTAGAGCTTCCGTGCCCGAGTTTTAGCCGTCGATTGTTGCCGCTCATCGCGGTTTGGGAAGTTCTGTACCTTGTATGTATGTAGTCCAGCTCTCTTCTTTGCATTTTGGACGTAGCTCTGCGACATGCCGATCTTTTTAGCTAAATCACGGCTTGAGACGTTGGGATTTGCTTTAATCATCCGCTTCACCTTTCCCTCCGTCTTTTTGTTCTCCGGTCCCGGTTTTCTTCCAGCTCCTTTGCCGTGGTCCAATGTCAACCGCTTCTGGAACCGCTTCAACACTCTGGAGACGGTTGAATGGTGAATGTTCAACATTTTTCCCAACTGCCGATGCGACAGGTCAGGAAATTCCAGGTGTTTGGAAAGAATTTGTTCTCTCGACTCGCGTTGGCTCACCTCCATTTTCGTTGAATCGAAAAACACGACTACGAGTTTGACAGCATGTAAACAATACACATCAATGAGAAGGTGTGCAAAATTCGGTTGATTTTTACCCAATGGTAAAAAAGTTATGCCCTGTTGAATGTGTCGCAATAATTTCGTGTTCGCACTTTAACGTTGTCAATTGAAATGTAAAAAAAAACTGTATAAATCTGTATTGTGTATTGAAAATCTGTATTAAATCTGTATTCTGTATCAGGTACAAGCTTAAAAGTCTGTATAATACAGATAAATCTGTATAAATAACAGCTCTGTAGAATCGGTTGTGTCACTGGAACCGGAATACGAACTGGAATTAGCCAGAATTCCAGTTCATTTACGGCTGAACTTTGCTGGATCTGAGCTTGAACAGACCCACTGAGACGTCCAAAAAATTGTTCAAAATCGTTCAACACGGGTCCAACGATGGATGTTTGTTGAAAGGTTATTTGTACGTTGTCCAAACTGGTCCAACGAACGTCCTTCATTGGACGATTTTGAAACCAACCGTTCTTAGAATTCGTAATGAACCGGTTTTTCTTTTATCTGCCCAGGGTGTACCGATTTATCGGTAGTCCTACCGATTTTGGTCTTCCCTACCGATTCACAAACGACCAAGGCAAAACTACCGATATTTTGTTATTCCTACCAAAAACTACCGATTTGGACACATCCAAATCAACATTCATTTTTTGGGTTGGATTTGGTCTGAGATCTGTGTTGTCAGTATTTTAGAATTCTATGTCAATACTACGTTTTTGGGACAACAACCCCGAGGTGTATACAGGTGTACACATTTTTTTTCTATGTGTGCATCAGCTGTCACTTTTTTCGGGCAAACAAGAAGAAATGAAGAAGAAAACAGAAGCACGTGGTCCCATACTTCATTCTGATTGGTTAGTGATGTAAACATTTGCTCTTTTGCGATCCCGGAGGCCATACTTATTTTTACCACGTGCTTACAAGCTTCATTTCGATTGGTCGGTTTGTTGATTATGTTCTTCGCGGTCCTGGGCCGCCATAATTAATTTCACTAGCAACAAACCAATACACTCAAACATGACAAATGTGAACACCTATATACTATAATGCATCTCGCAACAACCCGGCCTACCGATAACTACCGATAAACTTTTAGTGACCCTACCAGGGATACCAGGTATCTTTTTGAAATGTCTTCACATTTTATAAAAAATGTCTTCATTTTTTGTCTTAAACGGCCAGGATTCTGAATCGATTATTGATTTTTAGCCAGAATTCTGCCAGAAATCAGTCAGACATCCGAATAAATTTGCCTTTAAAATGAAAAACACGTCTTCACAACATTTCAAATGTCTTTAAAATGAACACATATCTTCCAATCTGGCATCTCTGGACCCTACCGATATTAAGGAATTCTATCTGGCCACCCTGTATCTGTCAGTTTGGGTAAACAAATCGCTCAACCGAACACACGTGCGTTTAGTTGGTTTTGTTAGAAGGCGTGTTCGGATTTATAATATACAGCGTTTAGATCTTTGTAATTTGTAATTTTATTGAGCACGATAACCTGTTAGTACAGACTTTGAATCAGATCAAGGAAGTTACTTGGATAGTGGTAAATACAAATAAATAAATAAATAAATCTTTATACCGAAGTGAACTGTTCTCGGGGTACAGTACAATTTATCATTAAAGGTAGGTTAAATTAGCCGTAATTGACACAAGTTAAGTCAAATGGAATATATTTTCAAACAGATGAAACCGAAGCCCACTAAGAAACGGCACGATCTGGAGAGCATGTCGCTGGACAACTTTCTGGATAATATAGATGCGGATTTAGACGACGACAGTAGCATGGATGTTACCTCGGCGCCAGAGACTAACCTGGGTCCACCGATTAAAACAAGACTAAAAATGCAGAATGGGGACAATGTTAAGCTGGAGACGAAAACTGTTGATAAGAAGAAGAAAACCAAAGATAAAGTAAGCAAAAGAAAAAAGGTAAAAGTGGAACCAAAAGATTTGGGTTCTGACGCCGAGGAAACCGACGGACAGAAGGATGTGGAGAGAGAACATCAGCAAGCGTTGGCCAAGTTGAAGGGAACTGATCCAGAATTGTATGCATTTCTAAAGCAAAACGACAAAAAACTGCTTAAATTCGGATCAATGTCACAAAGTGATGATGCTAGTGATGATAGTGACGAAGACGAAGATAACGATGACGAAGACGACGTTGAAGAAGGGATTGTACATAAGCTTCCGGACAGGCTGGAAGTTGCTAGCGACGAAAGTGATTTTGAAGATGAAGATGATTCCGAAGATGGAGAAAATGAGGACGATGTTGAGCCAGGAACCCAGAAGAAAATTACGTTGAAACTACTGCAGAAATGGACGGAAGATTTGACTACCTTTCCATTGAAAAACGTGGAGATAATACGTACTGTCTGTAAAGCATTTAATTCGGCGTTGGTCACGGTGACAGGTGAACAGAACGTGATTCCTGCCTACAAAGCGGAAGGTTCTGCTATTTTTAACGGAGTAGTACAACTTTGCGTTCTCCATCTCGGTAATGCCGTTAAACAGTATCTCAACGTGAAGAGCTCAAAGGAATACAAAAATCTAAAAAAGAACAAAAAATTTTCCAAGGTGCAGGCTTGCCTTCGAATGTATCTAACAGATTTGACCAATTTATTAGAGAATGTTTCGTCTTCTAATATTATGAATGTGTTACTGAAACATCTACATCAGTTTTCGTCGATATTGGTATGCTATCCGTCGATTACGAAGCCAATCTTGAAACGCATGATCATAATATGGAGTACCTCTGAGGAGGAATCGATTCGGGTACTGGCCTTCCTTTGTATCATTAAGATTACATGTGGTCAGATGCGACGATTTTTGAGCGATGTCTTGAAAAACATGTACTTGGCCTACGTAAAGAACAGTAAGTTTGTTAGTCCGAATACGCTTCCCGGAATCAACTTCATGAGACGATCCCTAACGGAAATGTTCACATTGGACATGGTCGTTTCATATCAGCATGTATTTCTTTATATCCGTCAATTAGCAATTCATTTGCGAAATGCGGTTATCCTTCAGAAAAAAGACAGTTTTCAGTACATCTACAACTGGCAGTACATAAACTCGCTAAAACTCTGGTCGGACGTTTTGGCCGCAACCCACAATAAGAAAGAGCTTGAACCACTGATTTACCCATTCGTCAGTATAGTTACCGGGGTCATCAAACTTATTCCGTCGGCGCAATACTTTCCACTTCGTTTCCACTGTTGTAAAATGTTGATTGATTTGACCGCCCGAACCCGAATTTTCATTCCGGTTCTTCCATTCCTGGTGGAAGTGCTCAACTCTAGTAGCTTCAACGAAGAACACAAAAAGCTGTCGATGAAACCTGTCAATTTGACATGTTTGCTCCGATTTGCACCGGCTAACATTCAGGAAAATGCCTACAAGGACGCCGTGTTGGATCAAATATACGAGCTTTCGCTCGAATATCTAGCTTACGAGTCGCATTCGATTTGCTTCCCTGACTTGGCCACTCCAATCGTGACCGCACTTCGCAAATTCTGTAAAACCACGAAAGTTTACAAATATTCGCGCAAAATCAAACAACTGAGCGATAAAATCGTAGAAAACAGTAATTTTATCGAGAAGGAGCGCACGTTGCACCCGGTTCGACTGAATGATATTTCCGCTATTCAAAGCTGGGAGGCAACGCGGAAAGCCAACGGAACACCATTGTTGACATTCTATCAAAGTTTCGCTAAGGAAAACGAGAAGGTCAAACGGCGGCAGGCGACACAGTCGGAGGATATCAGCGATTACAATCTGCCGACGATTACGAAGCTCGATAAGAAACCTACTGCGACAAAGGAAGGACCTACGGAACTCTTCCCATCGGATGATGATGATGATGATGATGAAAATGACAACTTTGAGGATGTTGATCCGGAATTTGACTCAACAGAAAAAAAGAAAATTCCAAAAAAGCAAAAGCTAGAACCTAAGGTAAAGAAGACGAAAAAGATGAAAGAAATCGCCGAAAAGAAGGAAACAAAGAAGAATAAACTCAAACCGACCGGAGAGAATGCTGATTTTCCCCTGGAAAGGACGGATAATAACGAAGAAGTCGACATATTGAAAGATTTAACTTTGGAAGATTGGGAATAGGGATCAGTGTTACATATTTCTATAAACAGTTATAGAATACCTTTATTTTTGCAATTTCACTGAAAACTAAAAATAAAGAGATGTTTGTGCTCTAAAACAAATCACAAAAAGAATCGGGTTACATAGCATCATCTACAATTTCACTTTCCTGTAATTTCAAGTAACCTTAATTTATCCCTCGAACTTCCAACACAGACTAACAGACATAACGCTATGACGAAATTTCTCTAAACATATCGATCCGCTCTTTTTCCCACAGCACTAACTCCATCATTTATACACAGTGCCTTTTTCGGAATCTTGTTGACTTACAGCGAAAAAAAGCCCATTATTTTTTACGTGCCTTGATTCTCAGAAGCGGGATCGTGGTGTTCATTTATACAAGGTATTGTTAAGAATAAAGTAGGGTATACGAGCCCTTATTCATCTCATTAGTCACGATGTCACACAATTTCTCTGATAACTCGGCTTACAGTGATTGGATTGCGCTTAAATAGGTATCAACATCTTTGTTTTGTTTATAAGAAGCAGATGAATAAAAAATCTGACTTGGAAAATGTAAAATACTCGCGTTTGAGCGAAATGAAAAGTCGAGTACTACGCACCCTTATTCATCCTACCATGTGAACTAATGCGTTGAATAGAGATAGCAGATACTGCTCTAACTAATGTGTTCAAATGGATGGGATGAATAGAGGAGCTAAGATGAATTAGGGCACAACCTATATTTTTAAGTTATTCAAAAGCACATAGCTTTAATTTGTCGATGGTGTTGTATAAGTTGTAACAGGTGTACTTATGGACTCTGTGTTAATTTATTGGTGTGATCTGTAATTCATTCTAAAGCTTTTGTTATCTCTCGTCAAATTCGACAAGTAGTCATGAAAGTTACAAAAGGTAAGCATTGCATGTCCAAACACGCCACGGCACCGCGTACTGCATTTTAACACCGCAACCGAGTGTATTGAAATGAGCACCCCAAGCCAGTGCTCGATGAGAAGCACCGATACACGATAAACGAAGCACCTGTGTCGGTGGCGGTGTTATACTTTCGACCCGGTGCTTCGATGCTTCGGAAAACACTCGTGCCGGGTGCTTTAAAATTTCTGAAGCACCGGAGCCGAGCACTTCCAACTTCGGATAACACCTCGGAAACTTTGATTTTGCAGCCGTATCAAAGCGAGAATGTTTAAGCCCGCTAGCATATGCACAAAAAGAAAGGAAAAAAGATTTTTCGGTGCAACGGAATAAAAGAGAACAGCAAATATACTTCTATAATCACGGCAGTTTGATTTTTAGTTAGATATGTAATTATAAAATATCCAAAGTCGATGCAAGTATAGATCGCGGATAGTGGATTTTTTTTAATTTTGCGTCTTGGAAATACTAATCAACGAAAATTCTATTTCTTTATCTTCTTGCAAATGTATATCTAATTGAAAGCAAAAGATATGAACTTTGCCATCGATAAACATCTTTTTATTTTTTTTATGATCCCAATCTATACGGATAACGCACATATGGTGCTTTACTTCAATTTGAATCTATTCCTATTGCCGCCATTTAGTTGATCTTTCTATACAACTCAATCTTATTATGGCGTTAGAATTGGGCACACGTTTCGAATTTTCGATCAATCAATCACGAGTATTTCACAGTATTTGGATAATTTTTATTATACGAAACTTTGGTACCAATTTTTAGATTATCTATTGCTGGTCGTAATAATAAAGTATTGAGTCATTTCATGTCGCAAATTCTATTACAATATTTAGCTAAAATAGTGATGAACTGCCTCATAGTGCTTTTTAGGCTGACAAAATGGAGACACTGAAAAAATCAGTTTATCCGGTGATGCTATTACCTGTAAGTCGATTATTCTTGGAAAGTGAATGGGTTACCAGGTTGTTTTGAAAAAATGAATTAATTTCAATTAGAATGTCAAATTACAGTACTAATTTTATCATTGCGGTCAATAAAACGTATTTTCAGAGGAGCTAATCTCATATAAAATTGTAGCCCTTTGCTGAAACAAGGTCATGTATAAGGTGATCATGTTTCTCAAATATTTTATATTCATTCCAAGCACTCCGGCCTGGTAAGTTAAAAAGGAGGGAGGCTTTGCTTTACTCTAATGGAACTGGAATTGTTAATATCATTTGTAGCAAGTTACCTACTGCAGAGAACTTCAGTTTTCAAAATTACTTGAAACACGTTATCTTATGTAAAGGCGTTAGGGCACAATCGAGGTGCGCCCATACGATTTATTTATACGATATACGTCATTACCAGTGCCATTACAAAACTTCTAACATAGCACAATGCATAGAAATGAATTTTGGCCGGACTTCATTACTTTTCTGGCACATAAATATCGCTAGCTAGTGTCCTAGTCCTTATCAGTTCTTCGATAGGTATACTATATAAGCTATATTCATTATTCCGCATGTAAACTCAATAAAACAAAGACAAATTTAGTTGACAAGATGGTAAGTGATCACTCAAACCACATTCTGGTGATGCAGTTTGAAATCTGAATACTAGATTTTTGTCTTGCTATATTCTGCATTTGTAATAATTGATCCGATACTTTGTCCTTTTTATATCTATTCTGCTTTAAGGTATAAAAAAGCCAGCTTCAAATAGGGTTTTTACAATTTGATCGGCAAAATTTAATTTCTGCATGCAATTTAGATACATAAAATTTCATTTGACTGTCTAAGGAGATTTCAATTCTTGCACAGTATAGTGGGTAAGTAGACTTACCAGTCATAAAGAGTATAACTGTACTGGAAACAGTGATCGATGTAAGGATATGCGATGATTTTTGCTGATACGGTCGGGCATCTATCATCGACATAACTTTTTATAGTCCGTCGGAGATGGCAAACATGAGTTGAAGAGTTTGTGAAAACTAAAAGCTAACAACATTCTTAAGAAATGATACTTGAATTTGGCTTGGTTCGTCAATAGACCATCGGTATAAATTGTGTTGAGTTTGTGTAAGTCATAGAAATTTAAACGCGTATGTAAATGATATGTTCCCACGCGAGTTGACTTTATTCGCTTGCATATTATCATATGATAAGTTGTTTCTTTTTACTTTTACTGTAAATTTTGACAAATAAACAGTATATTTGATTGAATTTATTAGAATGACAAAATAGGATCAGATGTAATCGGGAGTTGGTCTGATTTGCATTGAATTCTAAAAATTGCAATACAATCTAGTTGAATCCACTCACATTTTCTCGAAAGGTAGACTGAAAATATTGGTCCTAAAGTTTTTGTTTAATTCATACACGGCACTCATGAAGTCATTTGATGTTAGCTGAAGCCGCCACTTTTGAAATTTTACTAAAATACTGCAATTTCATGTTCGATTTTGCCTATGCGGAAACAAAAGAGAATTTCCATAGATTTTAAATAATGATCTTGCTACCTAGAGTTAAAAACTAAAATGTTTTCTCAATCAGTGACATATTCACTTTCCAGACTGATGGCTGGAAACATAATTTCTTTTTGAGGTTATGACTAAAGCTGAATACTTTACAGGATACTTAACGACCTTGACTTATACTACTTTTTCAGAAATCATATTTTTATTAATTTTATAATGACGGGACATTATTTTGAGCATTTCGAGACAAATGAAAAATACAACCGTCAAACTGGGAACTTGCAACACTTCTGACTTCCTCTGTTAATGTAAATTTAGCAACGGTAATAATAATTTTAACAATTTGGAGTCAAAAGTCTTAAAATTATACAAAACATATGAAAGGTGTTGACTGAATAAAAATATTTAAAATCAACATTTTTTCTACAACGCATTCCTATTTGCTTTTCAATTTAATTTAGGCGCATATGTATTTCCATACCTGAATAAAATTTTCAAACTGAGCTATCTAGTACTAAGTAGCGGAAAATTTTGACACTTTAGTCTTTCAATGATACTTTTAGTAATACAAATGTAGAGGTTACAATCCAATCGCTATTAATCGTTAAATAGTTAGTCTCAATATTAATTTTTTTTAGTTCTTAGAAGAGAATTTTCTCTTATTTGTAAAGAATACAAATGACCGGACGATATTTAAATTTCGAAGTGCAGAAAAATCTTTTTAATTTTGATACTGAATAAAGGTCAGTTATGGTTTTTAAACGTAATACTCGGCCTAAAGTTGTTTGATGTAAGAGTTGGCTAAGATGTACAATTCGACTCCAGTACCAACGCCAATTTAAATCCATTCATTCATCCATTTATAATTCCTACTTGCATACCTACTTAATCCTTCCTTGCTGTAAAGTGCATTACAGATTCTTCAAAGTACCAAGCTCGTTCATGCATATGAACGCACCAAATTGCTTTGAGCCACTTACCAAGCGACAGCAATAGCGCGGCGATAATTGCTACCGAAATATAAGCTGCCGTGTTTTACGAATTTGAAAACACTCGGTACGGTGCCTGCCGATGTCAGAAACACCTCGGTTGCGGTGCCTGCCGAAGTCAGAAACACTCGGGTCGGTGCTTTGCCGAAGCAACGAGCACGGTGGTTAAATATCATGCGCTGGCACCGACACCGGTGCCTTGGTATCGCCGACCGGTGTCTGCTGTTGAGCACCGGTACGGCGTGCCAACTTCAATGCTCTTGATGGCGTGTTTATTGGTAGAAGTGCCCACCATGCAGCACCGTTCGGTGCTTTTGCCATGCCTGTACCATCGAACTGCTTAGTAAGCAGTTCGATGGTACCCATCAAAACTATCGCAGCAGGTGTGGCGAAGCTCTCGATTTCGTTTGGAAGAAATGCAACAGTTTCTGAAATGGTTACGGCATTGGAGGTCAAGCAGTTTGAACCTAGTCAATCCAATACGTTGCCGATGCATCCAAATCCGATCACGAAGGCGACTATATTGGCGAAATAAGCGTGGTCAGCAACTTCACAATCGTGCTTAATAAAGTCGCTTTTACAGCTAGAACTTCAAAAATTAGACGGGCTTTCGAGCAACAGGAGCCAGAGAAGCGTAGAACTCTGGAGCAGGAGGAAGCAAAAAGACGACGAGATTTTGAGCTGAGCGAGGCGGAGAAGTATCGTGAATACATCAAACAGAAGTATGCTCTACTTGAAGAAATGTCGAACCGGTCTGATTGAAGTCGCAGTGAGACGGCGAGCAGAGTTGATGATTGGATGTACAGCGTAACTGTTCTACAACAAAGAGGACGGAAGGTCACTCAGACCACTGGCGCCTTCAATCCACAGCGACATTCTACTCAGCATCAATTCACGTTTGTGGAGCATGGTACTATTCCTATTCCCCGAAGACATTCACTAAACGTGGGTTCCATTACTGGAGGCGCATGTACTATTGAAGATGATTCAATGGTTCCGGTAGACCGAACTCGTTCCCGTACCGATTCTACGATCCGCTGTAGCGGACACCTGCTCTCACGATCCGGACGAATGACGCAGCAAGTTAGTCGATTGCCAGTAGGCGAAAAATACGACACGGAATCTTGCCAGCTCAGCAAGAAGCAGTTGGCCGCACGTCAAGCGATTTCAAATCTTTTCGGGTAAACCAGAAGAGTGGCCCATTTTTATTTCAATCTACAATAGTCTTGCGGATGTGCGGATTTTCTGACGAAGAGAACATCATCCGGCTTCAAAGGTGTCTGAAGTGAAAGGCTTACCAGGCGGTACAAAGTCGACTATTTCCCCACTGCGGAAAGATAAGTTGGAATGTACAACATTTCTCTTGCACAACAAATCTTTCGCACGAATTATCAACCGAGATAGTGCTTGGGATGAGTTGGTGTACGGAAAAGGATGTTTTTATGTACAATGTTGGATGGAATCGCTACGACCGCACCTTACTATCAGGTCAAGGTCTTCCGTGTGCTTATGACGATCTTCGATCCCCTTGGTTTAATCGCGCATTACCTTACGTATCTCAATGTTCTGCTGCAGGATATGTGGCGTTCCGGTACCCAATGGGACGTAGAAATCAATGACGATTTGTACAATAAATGGAAAATTTGGCTAATAGTTCTTCCGTAAGTCGAGCAGGTTAAGGTTTCACATTGCTATCAACTACGAACACCTTCAGTTGATGGCGTTGAATCTTTCAGCTTCAGGATTGATCACTCAACTCTCTCTCTCTCTCTCTCTCTCTCTCTCTCTCTCTCTCTCTCTTTTCTCTTTCTCTGTGCAACGTTTACAACTTAAAGTGCTGCTACTTTCTTATATTGGGCGTAGTACGCACAGAAAAATGTATTGTAGGTACAATATTCTGATTCAAGTTCAATAATGATTATTATTCCAGGGGTAATAATATTCATTATTTATTTCAATCCGTATTGATATTTCCACAAAAAAAACCTTTTTTTGACACGGTTAGGGTAACGTTAGAGCATAACTGAGCCGTAGATCATAAGCTTTCACAAAAAAAAATTAAAAATAAAGCTAGGCTGCATATAGGATCAAAGTCAGCCTAGAAGAGTACACATTTGATTCAACGTCAGATGTTGCATCAAGTTGTCAGCTCCTATTCTACAGTTTTCAAAGTATCAACCTGCAGCTTATTTTGATGGTGCAAATTATTTTAGATTTTCAACGCATAAGTGGTGATGCGAAGTATGTTATTTCGCATCTTAGAGGTTTGTTGTCTTCAGCAAAGTTTCAGAACGCTTAAAACTAACGTTTTAAAAAATTTAAAACTGAAAAACCCGTATCTTTCGTAAACCGGTAACATGACGTTTTTTGAAGTGAAACAAAAAATTGTTCAGTAGAGGGTTAACTCACCATTCGATGGCCACTACACACATATTGAATATATATAATTTCAGATTGAACAGTTCAGCAACTGTATGCAATGGCGCTGGGCTTGTGGCCTTCGACTGGAATGTTGCATTATGATTGGTTTGGATGTCTTCGAGGTTGGTTGGTAAATGTGTACACCTGTGACAAGTGGATTTTACTAGTTATCAACTTTTTTGAGCTTGAGCATGAGCCTAGCTCAGAGAAGGAGTGCTCCTAATGGATAGTTAATTATTGAGGATTTTTTGTACGATTATATAACTCGAACAAGCACACCGGCTCTTAGAAATGCTGAGTAGCCTTCCCGGGTCGGTGTGATCTGTTCGAGTCGAACCAGATGGACATTTGGTTCGAGCTAACTTTCTGGGGCTCCTTCTAGTGAATCGTCGATAAAAGTAGTTTATGTAGTCGACTTCTAACCTTGAACATCACGATACACAGATGCTTCTGCGTACAATTTATTTATTTTTTATATTATATCGACATTTAATTAACAAGATACTGGAAGGTGTGTAATATTTTTTAATATTAAGAGCATAGTACTCAAAGAAGCGCAAGAAGGTTAAGGAAGAAAGTGTAGAAAAGCGATGAATAGGGTCATATGAGCAAGCTTAGAGTTTCCCCGTGTTTTAACCTTTTGTCTTCTACATGCACGAGTCAGGATATTTTGGCATTAAATGCGAATCACTTGAGTCTGCGGCATGTCCGGACAAGCGTAAAGTCACTAAAAGACTTATGTTGTCGAAACCGGCTAACTATTATTTCGTCGTTTTCTGCAACAAAGCATTTTTGTGCATAATAAATAGTTGGTTTCGTTAAATTTCGCGAACTGAAGAAATGGCGATTTAAGGATCAAAAATATTCGTTATTTAACATATTTAGTGTACGTTGCATGAAAGTTATCGTCGGTAATGAAACTATTTTTTGTGAATGAAACAAAATATGTTGTATTTTTACTAACTGTTTCTAGTGTACTTTTCGTACATTTAACGAAATATTCTGTGATGCTAGTAAATTTATTCATTAGTTGAACGGTTACTTTCTCGTTCAAAGAACGAAGGTTTTAGTATTTTTACATACGATTTTTTCATCCGATCTTTTCGGTTCAGTTTGATTAAAAAATGCTGATCTGGCAGTTGATTGCACGAAATTTATTTGCAGTAGATTTACAAATAAATCCGTTCAGTGACATAATTTTTTGCACATAAATATTTTGGGAATATTTAGGGACAAAAATTATTCATATTACGAAAGGTGTTCGTAAATATTAGAAAGATTCTCGTAAATTTCATCAAACAATTTGTTTTACTAGTGAAACCGATTAGTTTCTCGGTATTTATTTTATTTGCGGAAGCCCCCGAGCGCTACGATGCAGTCACGCTACCACCCACCCAGTCACCAAATTTTCTGGCAGAGACCTGCCAGATTTCTGTTAGTCTTGGTTTAGTAGCCCTGTCAGATTTCTGCGTTCAACCTGTCGGGTTAGCTGAACTAGGGCGAACTCGATTTCGCTCGCGTTTTCTGGCAAATTTTGACAGGAACTGAGCAAAACCCTGGCACAACTGCCATAACTTTGTCAGATGTTTTGCTCGATTCGTGCTAAAATTCTATCGGGTAGGAATTGCCAGCAGCTTTGCACGGTTTAATTCCGAGTTGTGCATGGGTTTTGCTCGGTTCCTGTCAGAATCTGGCAGAAAACGTGAGCGAAACCGAGTTCGCCGTAGTTCAGTTAACCCGAGAGGTTACGCACAGAAATCTGACAGGGCTGCTAAACCAAGACTGAAGGAAATCTGGCAAAACGGTCTTTGCCAGAAAATTTGGTGACTGGGCAGACAGCGACCAGCTTAGTCGTCCCGGCACTGCGTTCGGAGGTCGTGAGGGGGTCTTTCGAACTCCCTTCTCACGCGAGTAATTTGCTTTAAATGATAACATACTCCCTGAAAATCTCTTGCTTCATAGCACGCCGTCGCAAACAACACCTGATTTCCTGACACGTCTACTACCAGAACGTTCGTGGAATAAAAACAGAAACACAGGCCTCACCTTGCTTGCCCTCACCTTCTGCGACTACGACATTATCGTTCTCACTGAAACCTGGCTACGTGATGATATATTAAACGCCGAGTTCACGACGAACTACGCAATCTACCGATGCCATCGCAACTCATCTGTTATTATAGCGATAAAGAAACATATAGCTGGGACTGTATTAAAAATGCCAGGATGTGAATGTTTGAAACAATTTGTTGTGCGCGTTTCAGTGACAGGTAGATCGTTAGCATTCTGGACAAAGCTAATAGACGCGACAATGAACTTGTAGGTGATTACGATCTCCCTCATCTTTGTTGGGTTTTTGATGATGATTATATATTTGAAAATGCAACTTCGGAACAAGAGACGGCCATCACAGAAACGTTGGTCGCTGATGGCTTGTATCAAATCTGCTCTCTTAGCAAGGTGAATGGAAGACCTCTCGATCTAGCCTTCGTTAACGATACGGACGTTTTTGCACTGATTGAGCCTCCAACATCTATACTGAAGGAAGATCCACACCATAAACCATTCGTTTTAAGATTTGATTTGCCTTCTGATGATGGTGAAGTTTTTGATACAATTAACGACTACCTCAACTTTGACTTTACTCGATGCAACTCTGATGAACTACTCAATTGGCGTGAGATGCTGGCTGGAAATGATTTAAATATGGCAGTTGCTGCGTTCTATGATTCCATATATGGGGTTCTTCGCCGTAATGTTCCTAAAAAAACTGTCAGCAGAAAAGCAGATTTTAAGTTTCCGTGGAGGAACGCCGAGCTTGATCGTACACAACGTACTTAAAAAAAACAACGAAAGCGATACTTCCATCATAGGACCGACGACAATAAAATTATTCTTCGTAAAACTAAACTGCAATATGAAACAGTCCGGAATAGTTCTTTCGGTGAATTTTTAGCCAAGTTCAACGCAGCCTTGTCTATCTTTAAAACAAAAATTCGCAGTCCATAGCCAAGTCGGTAGACCTTTTTGCAGATCGCCTCCGAGATGTATTTACCAGCGCTCTTGTCTATCCATCGCAATAGTATCTTGAAACATTGCCAACTCATAGTATCAACCTTCCCCTCCTAACGTAAATGATACCGATGTATTTAGCGCTCTGTCCAGCGTTGATCCGTTGTAAGAGCTTGGTCCGGATTTCTTGCCTCCTGTGCTTAATAAACATAGTGCCCGAGCACTTTCTGCACCAGTAAGTATTATTTTCCAGCGTTCAGTCTCAGAAAATGTTATCCCAAGTGTATTGAAAGAATCTGCTATATTTCCTATTCATAAAGCTGCAAACATGCACAATGTTAAAAACTACAGAGGAATCTCGCTGCTGGTTAAAGCTCTGGAAAAGTTTGTCTACAATTCGATGTTCGCTGCTTCTTCCAACAAAATTAACGTCAACACGGATTTGTAAAAAAACGTTCCGCCACTTCGAACTTGATGACGTACACAAGCTTTCTAGTTCTAGCTGTAGAAAAACGTCAACAAGTGGACGCTCTATATTTTGATTTCGCGAAAGCATTCGACAAGGTGCCCCACAACGTTGAAGCGACTAGGTTTTTTTGGATGGGTAACCAGATCAGGCTGCAATCTTACCTCTCACAATGATCCACCTTCGTCAGAATTGGCTCCACACGCTCAAGCACATTCGAAACACCGGCCGGTGTGCTTCAAGGAAATCGCTTAGGGCCTCTGATCTTTCTTTTATTCATCAACGATCTCTGCAGCCGCATTAAGTCTGAAAAACTATTCTATGCTGATAATTTGAAAATCTTTTGTTTAATTACCTCAGTACTCGACTCTGCTGTGCTCCAAGACGATATAGCCAATATAGAAAAATGATACTTGCTGAACGGCATACAGAACGGAACGTCGGTAAATGTAAGGTAATAAGTTTTGGTCGTTCGGTAACTCACAGGTGTTGCGGATATACCCCTCAAGCCTGTGTCATCCAGATGGAGGATTCTATCCGTGTTATTCGACAGAAAACTTCGAGCACATCACTGCAATAACGGCGAAGGCTTTTGCAACATTGGGTTTTATGAAACGGAACACAGTCGATTTTATGGTTTTCTACGCTCTGAAATCTTTATACTGCGCACTGGTCTGGAGCACCTTGGAGCATGATGTACAAGTATGGGCGCCATACAACGCCGTTCAAAGTAACCGGCTGGAGTGCGTTCAGAGAAGGTTTGTACGATTTTCTCTCATAAAACTGCCTTGGATCGACCTTATTCGTCTTCCGCCGTATAATAATAGATGCATGTAGCTAGATTTGCCAACGATAGAGTCTCGCCGCACTGTCTTGCAAAGAATGTCCATTTTCGATATGTTGTCGAACAATATTGATTGTCCCGACATTATCTCAAAGATTAATTTGTTTGCTCTTCCTCGTGGTATAAGGAATCGTCCGCTTCTGTGGATACCGTACAGCATATGACCAGAATTATCCGGTGGCCAGGTGTTGTAGCAAATCCAACGAAACTGCTTCAGTTTATGACCTCAATATCACTAAATCTAGTTATAAGTCAGCAATTAGGCATTTTAAACATTGATACTAGCATTGGCATTAAGTGTAATCTGTACGGTAAATACCGAAGACGTAATAATAATAATAATTTATGAAACAAATAAAAGTAATAAAAATAAAAACGTTTTCATAGAATTACGAATGATTCATCCTATGTATGAAAAATTCGTATATTTTACGAAATGTTACTGTATAAAAGCTATTCGTAGCGGATTTACGAATTTATTCATTCCGTGTGGTCTTTTGATATATTTTACGTGTATGTATGGTGAATAGGCTGTCCCAAAAAAATCGATGTTCGAAAAGTTATGGTGCTCAACCCTATAATGAAAGATAAGCACATTTTAAGCACTTTTGTAGAACAAATCAAGTTTCTAAAAAATCATCTAGAGGTTCCGCAAGTGCGATTTATGAAAAATGGTCATTTTTTAGCAAAATTGTCGTATATAAGCGGTTTTCGCAACTTTTTCAAAGCCCAATTATTTTTAATATATTTTTTCATTTTTCTGTGGACCTCAGAGAAAAAATCCCATTTAAAAGTTTTTTACAAAAAGTCCTTATATTAATTATAGAACCTCTTAATCATGGCGAAAAAAATATTTTTTTGGTTAATTTTGAAGAAAATCCACACAAAACGAATGTGAATAATTTTTTTTCAATAAACCAAAGGCATGTTTTGGAAAGTACTGTTCATTGCAAAAATTTTCGTGAACAAATGTTGTGAAAATTCGGTCGAGGGGCTGAGATATAGCATTTTTAGTAAATGCTTTCAAACCATGAAACTTTGCTACATTTTTTGAATTGTTCAATATCTCAACCGTAACTTGACCAGTGTAGGTATATTGGGTGTCAAATAAAAAGGATTTTTCTCAATCTTACAAAGCATTTTCATATGTGGAATCTACCATCTTATTCTAAGGTAGTTATTGAGAGATTTATGAGATTGTGCATGATCAACAACTTTTTCGAATAAGAAGTGATAACACCAATATTGCTATAACCTATGTAACATTCACGATTGATTAGATTTATTTATTAAAGTGAATGTATGCTAAGTCTTGTAATAAAACACTCAAATTGAAACTATTTGATATGTTATCGAATACATACGGCCTGATTGAAGCTTTAGAAGATTTATTTTGGCTATTTCTGTTTTTGGCGATAGTAACATTTCGTTTGTATCAATACCATTCTTTGAGCCATCTTTGTTGAATTCTTCACATGAAGCTAATAATCGTACAGTTTGATAATTACTGAAATATTTTCCGAGCATGCTCAAGATTTCCGAGCAAACTTTGACATGCCTAAAACGATTCTTGGTAGTCCGTGCTGATTGATCGGTGTTAAAGCCAAGTTGTATCGAAAAATTGGAGTAAAGTTTGGATAACATAATCTGGTATCGTGGGTTCAAAATATTTAGCTTAATCAGACATCCATGATAAAATTGATTGTAAAAGCTTTAAAAAGAAAAGTACTGGGAAATTTTTGATCAGAGTAAAACGGCTCGAATCTCTGTACGCTACCAGATTAAGTTGCCCAAAATATATTCCAATATCTCGGTATAACTGGATTTGTCTTTAACACAGATCAATCAGCATGGACTACAATGAATCGTTTCAAGTATGTCAAAGTTTGTTCGGAAATCTTAAAGTTAAACTGAAAATGGTATAAAAATTTACAACGAGATAATTCAATTTTCTCTACTGCGTTTGCTAAATCTTTACTAAATTCAATCAGTAGTACTAATACTATATAAGCTAATTTTCATGGCAAAAATTGGTGAGGAAATAAACTGCTATTTTCGTGTTCCTGTATTTTCCCGTTCAAACTTAAATGACAGTAACGATCGTACTGAAAGAACTGTAGCTTTATGTGGAGAAATATACGAGAAGGGCTCTATAAATGACACTGATAGAAACGAATTATTACTGACTATCACCCAAAATACGCAGAGTCAAAATAGCTTCTAAAACTTGAATCATGCCATATTTATTCGATAACATATGAAATGGATTCATTTTGACTGTTTAATTACAAGACTTAGCATACATTCACGTTAATAAATAAATCTAATCAATCGTGAATGTTACATAGGTTATAGCAATATTGGTGTTATCACTTCTTATTCGAAAAAGTTGTTGATCATGCACAATCCCATAAATCTCTCAATAGCTACCTTAGAATAAGATGGTAAATTCCACATATGAAAATGCTTTGTAAGATTGAGAAAAATCCTTTTTATTTGACACCCAATATACCTACACTGGTCAAGGGACCATTCATAAATTACGTAACGCTTTTAGGGGGGGGGGCAGGCGGTACAACAAGTTGTGACATGTTGTGACATAGGGGGAGGGGGAGTTAGCTAGATCGTTACGTAGAATCTTGCTTAACCTAGTATGAATCACGAATAAGTCCACGAATCGGAATAATGCTAACGAAGTACTGAACTAGGTCATGGATAGAAAAATGAATTGGAAATGACAACGCAGAAAGCATGACTGGAATATTTATATATCTCTTCATAGATAAAAGCACTGTGGGGGCTTTACGAAAGAAAAATTGCACTTAATCACAAAACATACGATTTTTGTGCACGGTTCTAAATTGTAACGTGTATAAGTGATTGTTACAGAACGCATGACAAGTTATTCAACAATTAAGACATACATTTCTCAACAACCTAATGTACTTATTAACGGATATGATACTTAACCCTACTTGAGACTTTACGTTGTACGTACTTTACGATCAGTAAAAAAGCTGAAATATTTTTCAAAAATTAAACTTTATTGGTTTTACCCCTCTTAACTCACTAGTATTTGGTTTCAGTTTAGTTCAGTAGCAAAGTACTTAACTGAGTAATAAAATTCGGCTTAGTCAGTATAATCGACTTCCTGTTGATATTTAACATGGGTTCCTTAATTTATATGTGATTGCTTCTACCTAACACTATTTTCAAGAATATTTCATATTTATTGACCCTAATCGCCACTATATTCAATCATCTCACATATGTACACCTTCTTGCTACATAATAACGCACCTAATAAAAACAACACAAATTTAATTAACCTCAACTAACCTCACTCGTTTGATAAAACTAATGGAGACGGAACTGTTTTTTTTTTTTTATTTTTGATAATAATCCTCCTACTAGCTCTACATAGTCTACGGCGAAAACAATCAATTGGGTCCATACCTAAAAAGTGTCAACACTCTAGGTGCTTACTTAGCATATGTCTTTCAACGGGTTTCCAGTATCGCATTCTGTCTGGGTCGAAGTGGGAGCATGAATAAACCTTGGCAACTAATTCGACTCAATAAATTAATTAATACTAATTGTCCATGGTCTCATTTTGTCCCGGCATCGTAATAATGATAGGAAAGTGGCCGATATAATTCGGTGACCGCATTGACCACCGTCGATCCGGCAAGCTACCAGCTGCGTAACCTATGCTAACAAATTTGTTATTACACCTGCACAGATAGTTCAACTGCTATAAGTCGTCCAGAATTGACCCTTTTTACGCAGTTCTGAAACATTGTAGAACCAACGATACAAACAGCAGCGCCGTTCTGTGATGTGCTGGGCAGGGTAGGAGAGCTGCGCTTGTTGGCTGGTGGTTGTTGTTTTTTATCGTAACCGGAGTGAACCGATCGCTGGAAACCACGTGCTCAGGAACGGAAGAGCTGATGAGATTAGCACCAACAGATAACTGGAGGCGTAGTTTACTTTGACACTGAATGCAGATGATTGCGCCGAGGGACACTTGTTCGAGCGATAGTAATCTTCGCAGTACATCTGTGGGAGATTAAAGAGAAGGAAATTGAGGCTCATTAGTTTAGTTTGATAATGTTCAGCTACAAAATTTGATAGGATTCATGAGTTTTAAAGGCTAGGATTTTTTTGTGATGTAATTAACATTAACAGTAGGTACTACAACACAGTAAATATCAGAAAATTATTTTTTTTCGGCTTATTGCCACTTGGTCAAGTCTCTCCATAAAATCTTGGTCAAGTCTCCCCAACATTAGTTATTGCGTTCAATGTCGTGCAAATTTTAGTAATAACTATTTCAATGTTCCGATTTATATAAAATTGTTTCATTGTAATTACTTAGTTTTAAGAAACTTAAAATGTAAAATGGAAAAAATTGGCACATTGAAGCTGTATCGGTAGGGAAGACTGAGGAGACTTGATCCCCGGGGAGACTTGATCCCATCATTGTAACTCAAAGGCGGATCAGAATACATTAATCGAATATACTATAAAGTTGAGTAGTTTTATCTAAACATAAATTTCATTAACACAGAAAAAAGAAAATGGACTTTTGTGTAACCGAATTTTTACCGATTTAAAAAAAAGTCTCAGAACACGCAAAAGAATTATCTATGTTTGATTCTACAAATTATTTCTTTATTTTCAATCACGATTAAATATTTATTTCAAATCAAAGCATTTATTGAGCTAAAATGGATTTTTGGGTTAGATCAACAAAAATATTCATTAAATTAACCTTACTGGTTTTGTTATTTGAGATTTTAGAAGAGCGACAAAATTATTGTTTATTTCAAATAAATCAGTGATTAAAGCAAAAACATGCTACGAATTGATTCCAAGGGTTTTCCTACATTAACTCGACAAATCTTGTTGGATTGCAACAAAGAGATAAAAGTTTGTTCCAACCAATAAGGAAGTTGATCACGCGTGCGGCAAAACTGGAAAACTTTACGCTCGCTTGCCTTGTCAAGATCCGGAGGAGCAAATTCTGAAGTGTTCAAACGATCGTAAGTAATCAAATTTTTCCAAACGATCGTAAGTAATCAAATTGTTGCCAAAAAATCTAAAAAATAATATTGAACAAATTTTCCTCCAGCGATATGTGGGCTAGTTCCAAAGCAGCAAAAGTCGTTCGAGATCGATATCAAGCGAGCATATGACCGAGAAACGAACCGAGCGGAAACGTCATGCAGAAGTGCTAGTTTACGCGAGTTGACTGTCGTTATCCCGACATTCGAGAATGCGCCGGTACGTCTACAGTGGTTCTACCTTACATCGAGAAGCTTCTAAACAAAACAAAATTCTTCAGTGGTAAGTCACTAATAATTTGATCTTTTGTAATGAGTTGAGAACATTTCATTCGTTTGAAGGTACAACGGATGCTACGACAAATCAGTTGGATTGTGCGACGCACGAATGAATTCAACAGGGACGATCGCACCCACAGAAGCTCTGAGGAATGCACAGTCCCAGTAGTACAGGATGTCCTGCAAAAAATAAAATTGCGTGAACAAAACAAATTTAGTTTTGATTTAACATTCGAAATGCGTTATTTTGAACATTTATTGCATTTAAAATAATAAAAGGTACAATTTGAATTGACAAATTTTTTTATTTCGATTCAATGTTCGATTTGCATTGATTCAAATATTTGTAGCGTTTAAAGCAACAAAATGAGCTTATTAAAACAACAAAATTGTATTTTTGTTTCGATTGTGGTTATGATGAGATTCACAAAATACTTTTTTGATTCAACTTTTTTTCATGTTTGATCCAATAAAATTTTCAGAGTTATTTCAACAATTGTTTTATTTATATCAACATACATTTTTTATTGAACACAGAACAACTTGATAAATTTGTTGGTGTAACCCTCATATTATTTGAGAATAATAATTATTTTTCTGCGTGAAGAACTGAAGAAGATTTATTTTTCAAATTTTCAAACTTTTATAAAATTGATAAAATCACCCACTACATACTCTACTTTTGCATACAGAATTACAGGAGAATGTCAATTATATGAATACGTTATGATTGAGCTGATTCTTTTGTTCAACTATATTTTTACTAAAGTTTGCTGAAATAGATGCTATGAATTCACTTGATCCCTTCAAATTCGTGGAGATTTGATCCCCTTCGCCATACTTCATACACACCACTGAAAATAACCAAATTCACACCAGAACAATTGAAGTCATTGTTGTCATAAAAAATGTCAAAAATGAACGCTTCATCGTAAAGAAACATAACTGTAATTGTTTACTACAGTATACGTAGCAACCATTCATCCCACATTTGACGTTCCTCAACCATAATAAAGACAGCTTTCAAATAATTGCACGGAGATTTGGGGAATTCGTAAAAAAATCAGGTGAGAGATGCGTAATATGTAGTAACAAAAATAACAATATCTAATCATAACAATTTAATCAATACTACAATCCATTTATAAAATTGAATGGGGTAATGTACCCGTTTTTGTCCTATTAAGAAGGGTACCACATTATTACTACAATAATTTTATTATTTCAGCTTCTTTGATTTGTTATGAAGGTCCATTTTTTTATTTCGATTATGGAGGTTTTAACGTTAAGGTCATTCGCCTCTTATTAAGAGCCAATATAATAACAAAATTGTCTTGAGAATGGTGAAAATCTTCTGTTTGAGCGCAGCAAAATCTCTAATCGAGTACCCCCATTATCGCAATACCATTTGAGTCAATGCGTTGAGCAAAGATGGCAGACGCTGCTCTAACCAAAGGCTTCAGATGGGTAGGATGATAGTAGAAACAGGGCAAAAATAGGCTTATTACCCTACATGCTCTTTTAAACACGTTTTCATAAAGGAATCAAGTGTCCCCAAATTAGGGATCGAGTCTCCACTAATCAAAGAATTTTCCATTTTTTGTTGTTTTCCAGAAATGCTCATAGCTCATGTCCAGTATAATATTTCCATGTAATTTTTTTATGATTATTAGTCATCCCTAGAAACAATATAAGGGACCGTTCATAAACCACGTAGACCGAAAGTTGAGAATTTTTAACCCCCCTCCCTCCTAGTAGACCTTAGTAGACTTTTACTAACCCCCTCCCCCCTACGCCAAAAGTCTACGTAGACTTTTAATTTTTTTGTATTCGCAGGAAATATGAATTTAGCAAGAAGCACATTATAATGTTCAATTAAAAATTAGCTTCCAGATTTATTTCAAGCTTTTTAAATATTAAAGAAAGGTTTTTCATATTGTTTTTTTGTCTATGATTGATCAAATCAATTAATACCGATTCAAGGTGCTTTCCAACGTTTGTGTAGCAGCATACTTCTTTTCAAGGTTAGTCACTCAAATATATGTAAAAAGATATATTGCTATAACTAGCTTAAATTTTGGCCGAAGTGCGACCTACACCAACAATGCAGAATTGCTAAACACTTTTTGAGCCTTACTGGTGCATTCAAAATTGTTAAATTATAAGAAACAATTACAAATTAATACTGTCGATGTGTACTATAATCTAGACTAAAATAACAAACCAAACATGCACACAAATGTCACTTTTCGTGGACAAATTTCAATATTTCGAAGATATTAAGATAATCAAAATTGCCTTATTTGATTAAGGGAACGAAGCTATTTAAATCTTCCCGAAAATATTCATATTTCTTATGTAATTAATAGCCGTATCACCTTAGAGTATTATCGCAAAGTATCAAAGTTCAACTCCGAATATTTACGAGGATAAATATAGTAGAGCCGGTTTGCACGGAGTTGCATAGGGTCAAGACGTAAAATTTAACGGGTGCTTAAAGATTTTGAAATCAGTGTAAATGATTGCAAGAGAAACTGATTAACTCGAGTAAACACTTTGTTGTAGAAGTTTAACTACACTACTGCTTTAACCACCGAAATTAATAAATAAAAAATAAAAAAAATTAATTTACTTATTGTTAAAAATCGGGTGTTTTGTTGTTACAATGCTTAACTTTGGCCATTTTTTAACTTTTTATGGTTCATGCATTTAATGGTCCATGCATGTCTGCTAACTAGGGGTGTCTCAGATGATTTCACTGTCAAAATCTTCCGTCGAGAGGAATTTTGGGCGATCGTCTTTAGAACTGTCATTTTGTATTATTCCTAAATCAAAATTATATCAAAATATACGCAAGAAACAACAACGTGTGAGGTTGTCCAAAAAAATCGTGGGTTCTGGGTTGAGTGGTCGCTTAACGAGTAGTTACCTTAATAGTGTAAATACTGAATAGACCGATATTTTGAATACAACTCTCTTTAAATCCCATTCATAATTAGTAATACGAGAATAACAAAAAAATAAAAGTCTACGTAGACTTTTTCACAGACCCCCCATCCCCCCTCGTAGACAAACGTAGACTTTTGCCAGACCCCCCCGTCCCCCCTATGAGTCTACGTGGTTTATGAACGGCCCCTAAAACTACAAAAAATACATAGTTTTTTATCATTCCACGGAGTTGGACTGAAAAATAAAAAAGGGGATAAAGTCTCCTCAGTCTCACCTACCGTGCCTTCTCAAATAAACAAAATTAATAAAAAAAGTATTAGACTGATAGTATTATGAAATTTTGTTTGCAATTTGTTGTGAAACCTTTTTTTGGTAAAATTGTGCACTATGAGTGTATTACAAATTGTCGTTTTGTGTAAGAATCTTTTTTGCCTTTCTCATATAAAGAAAGGCTATGCAATCACTGTAAAAATCGACTTTTTAACCGAGGCCCGGAGGGCCCAGTGTCATACACCATTCGATTCAGTTCGTCGAGATCGGCAAATGTCTGTGTGTGTGTATGTATGTGTGTGTGTATGTGTGTGTGTGTCATTTAAACTCACACAATTTTCTCAGAGATGGCTGAACCGATTTTCGCAAACTTAGTTTCATCTGAAAGGTATAACGCTCCCATAAGCTGCTATTGAATTTTTAGTTTATCCGACCTCTGGTTCCGGAGTTACGGGTCGAAGAGTGTGGTCACACAGCAAATTCCCATATAAACTGGTACCACCATGATGTTCAAATGATGTAAAACATATTAAAATTGATGTAACATTACTCTAGTTTGCGGGTCTGGATCACTAATGATCAATCAAAGCAGCTTTGACCACATTGGCCACCTATGACGGTTCATGACGCCCCCGGGGAACCCGCCAAATTCCTAAGCTAATATCACACCCATTCCACAACGAATTCTCTACCGATTTTTACCAACTTGATTTCAAATGAAAGATACAGTAATGCCATTGACTGCTGCTGAATTTCATTCGGTTCTGACTCTTGCTTCCGGAGTTACAGGGGTATTAGTAAGGATACACTGGAATTTCCCATTTAAATCGGTACAATCGTATACCTCAGAGGATAAAAACTATCGAAATGGTCACCAAATTACTTCTAATCGCAGATCTAGATCACTGATTGCCAATTAAACATTCTTTGAATATATTGTCCACTATCGACGATTCCGGAAGTCCGGAATTCCGGGCATATTCCACAATTAAAGTCACATCGGTTCTTCGGTGATGACTGAACCGATTTTCTCAAACCAAGTCTCAAATGAAAGGCCAAAGAAGCAGTTAAGTATTGCGTCGCCGCCCCTCCCCCCCCCCCCCGCCTTGCCCTTACACCTCCCTCCTTCATCACTCTCCTCCTCTTGGACCACCCTCACGCCCGTATTTCCTTCATCCACCCCGTATACCGAAGTAAGATGAAGGACTTCTGACGCATCCTCCACTCCCACTCTACTAACCCCCCATTCCCTACACGTTCAAACCCATTCCACCAACCTTTCCAAATTATAATCACATGAAGATAACATTGAACATGCTTATTAAGCTAATTAAATATTATTCTTTTGCCTTTCTCATATAGAAAGGTTATGCAATTGCTCCAAAAACCGACTTTCTAACCGAGGCCCGGAGGGCCGAATCTCATATAACATTCGACTCAGTTCGCTGAGATCGCAAAATATCTGTGTGTATGTATGTGTGTATGTATGTATGTATGTATGTATGTATGTATGTATGTAGGTATGTATGTATGTATGTAAGTATGTGTGTGTATGTGCGGATTTGTTAACAAAATGTCCACATCGGTTTCTCGGAGATGGCTGAACCGATTTTTACAAACTAAGATTCAAATGAAAGGTATAATATTCCCATAGGTTGCTATTGAATTTCATTTTCAACCGACATCTTGTTCCGGTTTACGAGTTGAAGAGTATGGTTACAAAACAAAATTTGTTGATTTGTCCACATCGGTTTCTCGGAATTTTCTGAACCGATTTTGACAAACTTGATTTTAAATGAAAGGTTCATGAATTTTGTGTGAATCCGAGTTCTGGTTCCTGAATTATAGGGTGATACGTACGATCACGCAGCAAATCCCGATTCTAACGTATTCGGCGATGAATGTGGTGGAATTTTTTTTCAAAATGTGAACACAACTGTTGAATTTGTAGATTTAGGTCCCCAACAGTCATTCAAAGTCTCTTTGGCCACACTGGCCACCATCGACGGATCCTGAAGTATCCAAATTCAGAATAACGGTTATATTGGTTTCTCGAAAATGGCTAGACCGATTTGATCAACTTAGTCTCAAATGAAAGGTGTTGCGTCCCCGGAAACTGATATTAAATTCCATCTCCATCCGGCTCCGGCTCCGGAGTTACGGGTTGTGGAGTGCGATCACATGGATAACTCCGATTCAAACCGATACCGCGATGAATGCAAAAAGGTGCTCTTATATATACTTACCAAGTGTAATAAGAATGAAAGACATTTTCATAATGTTGTATTGTACGAACCAGCTATTAAATCATAGTTTGGAGAAATGAGAAAGGCACAATTGCACATCTAGGTGGATTAAAACAGGTTTTTTAAATCATCTACGCTAAGATTATTTTCTGGGATCGAAGCATAAATAAGTTTATGAGAAGATGTATTTGTTAAAAACTAGTCACATTTAATCGCAAATTGACCAATTTGAAATGGGAAAAAAAGTAATTTAATTTGTGGCGTATCGTTAGAAAAATCTAAACCTCTAAGTGCAAAACCCTCGAAGTGACATCTGCTACTCCCATCTTCATCGTTTGATTTGAAGAAATATAAGTTAAAATGGATTTTTTTTTAAATTTTAGCATTGCATTACGCTGTTTGGAGGATTAATATGATCATCATTAACTTATGGGGGGGCTTTATTGGTGAGAAAAAAAAAAACACTTTTTATAGCGATTTTTTTTAGAACTTTGAGCGAAGCGAATTGATCAAAACTTTTGTACATTATAGTGCATCATTTCAATAACATGTTGTAATTTTTTCATGCAAAAATATCGACAAGCGACTCGGTGACGAAGCTTCTTGTAGTACACCTCTGGAAAAAACCATGGCACTTCTGGAAATTACTGTAACTTTGCGAATTTTTAACCGATTTGAAAAAAATCAAATGATTCTAAAAGTTGAAAGAATGGTCTAGAAATGGTATAAAATGGAATTTCGATATTTTTGAAAAAGTGCAATTATTTGGAAGAGTGAACGTTTAAAAATTGGGTGTTGAAAAATACCTCGAAATGGGATGGAAATTGAAATGAAAAAAACATTTCTGACCAGTAATACATTGATAACTCGCAACGCTACTGTTACAGCAGTTACTGTGCGCAAATTATACTTGCAGGCCATTGCTTTGAAAAACTATAAAAAATAAACAATAGAAATCAGCAAAATTGAGAACGATTTTTTCCTACTTCAAAATTAAATTAAATTAATTGAATAAGTGATTAAAAACGATTATATAACACTAATTGTTACTTATGTAGTGAAACAATCAGTATTTAAATTGGTATTGTCACGAGTCACATTTGCACTGACAGAACGAAATCTGACGAAACACCAATCGGCAACCGTACACTGGGGTACAAATGCACCCCACGCAAACTTTGACACCTGCTTCCACGAAAGCTATAAGCAAATTGGCTATACCACCTTTTCCTACTCTTATTAGGAACTCTTAATTGAATTATGGTGTTCCAGGTCGATAAATGCCGAATTATCGTCCTCAAACGGCTCCAAAGAAGGCGTGGGGTACATAGTGCAACGTTCTAGGGTTAAAAAGTTGAAAGTTGATTTCCCATGTAGCATTTTTAGTTTTATAGCACACTACAAGTGCAATTTAAGTTTTAAGAAGAGCTACAAGAGTGCCATAAAACCTCGATTGTTACTAGGGTTAGGGTCATATTGATCCAAACATCGAAAGAAGGTTAAAAAGAAATGGTTCCAACTATTAGAATAAGCATTTAAATTCATGGGATGGCCATTGAAAGTGTCCCTTGACATACACTACCGGTCAAAAATCTACGTTCACTTAAGAATTTTACATAATTGAGTGGGTTTATCAGTAAACTTTGTCAAGGACATGCGCCTTGACTGTATCACGCTACTGGTCAGAGTGTAGGAGGGAGTTTGACGCCTTTGGGTGACGTGTAGATCACAAACAAACTTGTTATGACAGGTTGTTTTATTTCGATGCGTCGAGTACACATACGCGTAACATCTTAGTGCTGCGAGAGCTCATTTCAAAAATTATATTCCAAATAGTTTTTAATGTTTTTCTTTATTAAAAGGTAAGTAAAAAGATTTTTATATTGAAAATCGTAACTGTCAAAGGAAAATATCTATTCAAATTGACCTGATTCGAAGATTATCATCTCATTATTAAAAAGTGAAAACAACTACATATTTTATGTGTTTATCGTAGAGAAAAGGGTCGAAAAATAATTATAATCAATAAAATAAATATCAATAAATGAAGGAAACCTTAACTTTTTGAATATTACATTAACATTGTAGGGTGAACTACAGGGAACAGACATATACGCTAGAACAAACTTTCCCGAAAAACCTGTGTAAACATTTAAAAGAAAATACGTTGAAAATCACCATCGCATACAAGCTCGCATGCGTGAGTCACCGTTGTATCCAAGTTTGTATACAAGTCCCGTATAGCGATTGCTAGCCGATCTAAGCGCCGACCGGTGGCAAGTTGCTACTTGCTGTTATCATTTCAAAGCGACAGTTTAATTTCTTGCACAAGTTGAAAACTTTACTTGTATGTCAGTTCTCAGTGGGTGAACTTAAACTTTTGACCGGTAGTGTTCTTGAAATTACAGCCCCTAATAAATCACGGTGTTCCTAAAACCGTTATTAACAAAAAATGACCATAAATTTGTCATACGGCATTCGAAAGATACAGTATCCAAGCATCATGTCAGTGAATTTCAAAATGATCCATAGTTGAGGATAATTAAGTTGTCTATTGTTTGAAGTAGCCAACTCTATTTTATATTCTTCTTGATGAAAATTAACGATGAAACGTCTACCTGTTCAAAAATGAAAAAATAATTAGAATCAGTCAACATACCATTGAGATATGGCCTTTTGAAGTAAACATTCCAACTTTCATCTATTTTTTTTTAAATTACACATTATATTTAACGTTTGGTAGACAACCCTATTTTCATATTTTTTCAGTGCACCATATAAATAACACCTTTTGTACATTATATTTATGTAATTTAATGGTAAGGTTTTCCTTTAAAAACCGCGACACGTATAAACGATCTAAATAGTCAATGGACACACATGGATTCACGCTTGAAGTTTGGTAGAAAACCCATCTATGACCGCATACCACATCCAAACCGTTATAAATTTCGATTCCGTCAATGAAATATTTTCAAACTTGCAGGGGATATACTTGATTACTATATCTTTCGAATGCCATGTACTAAATAAGTAGATAAATATTTTTTTTCTATAGAGATAGGACCAAACCCGTGGGTGTTTGCTGGTAGCCTTATGAAACGTGTCATAAAACTTCAAATTGCAATTTCTCTCGAACCTCCGATGGATCATTTTGAAATTCACTGAGAAGATGCTAGGATACTGTATCTTTCGAATGCCGTATGACAAAATTTATGGTTATTTTTTTTAAAGACGGTTTTAGGAACACCGTGTATAGTTTTCTCACAATACAAACATTTTGCCAAATATTCTTAGGACTACCAATATTTTCTCTGATAAATAGAATATAATATTACATTTGTTTCCACGAGTGGCTCTGCTCTACACTAAAATGCAAAAACTAGGGAAACACATGAAAAAATAGTTTTGTCTTCCCAAATCTACACAATTATCAAATTAGCTTGGACATTAACAAATATTTCAGACTAATAGAGCATATTATGGCACAACTTAGAAATGGATAAATAAATAGATAGACACCAATTGCCACGAACACGAAGAGATAGAGAGAGATAGATAGATAGATAGATCGAGAGATCGAATGAGAGAAAGGGAGAGAGAGAGAGGAGGAGAGGGAAAGACGTGCAAGGAATGGTATTTTGACAAACTATATCTTGTTAGAAAGGTATTTTCATAAGATTTGTATATGCATGTAGTGTGAAAAATTCCCTTGTTTAAACGATATTTGTTTAAAATATGTTGTGTTTTGACGAATTCACCCATATCTCAGAAAGTAAATAACGCATAAAAAAATAATAGTGTCAAATTGTCACTTTAGGCCTTTCATTTGAAACTAGTTTCGTTACGATCGGTTCAGACGTTGCTGAGAAAATTACATGACATTAATGTACATACATACATACACCTACATACAGATATTATCCTAATTTGTCGAGCTGAGTCGAAAAATGTATTCAAAGTTTAAACAAATTCTATTCATTTGTTAGCAATTTTAAAAAGGAAATATCAATTTTAGAAACTTATTTTTTTAGGTTTTATCCGGTCTCCGGGCACTGTGCGTTGAGGACTTCGGTTATTTCTGCAATGGAAACTTAATATATACTCATCATACTATATAAGCATCATTGGATAAAAACTACAATCTTTTTTGATACATAGAATATCATGTAACAGAGTTCGGTCGCTTAAAAATTGATTTCCAATTCTCTCTCTCCCTCTCTGTTGGACCCGAGCCAAGGATTAGGATGGAGTCCTGCATAGCAGTCATACGGAATTCTGCTTTATATTCTAGCGAAAACTTTTCTCAATATTTTGAGGGAATTCTGCTTATATTTATAATAGAATCCAACTTAGGATTTTGATAGCCATTCCAAGAATACTGATGAATTTCTAATGAATATATACGCATAATTTTGATGTAGTTCATTTAAAGATTTTAAGGGAATCCTGTTATTTCTATGTTAACCTGCTTCATTAGAACACCGAAAAAATGCCACAACAAGTATTAGCTGGATTCATTGAGCCAAGTAACATTACAAAGTTGAAGGGGGCAGTGTACAACGAGATTACGTCAAAATACTTAACAGAATTTTGTCATGTCATCAGATTGTCATGTAAATAATGCATCTTGAAACAAATATTCAATAGCAGTTTGCTATGGCACAAAACAAACAGTCGGAATCAATAACACATGATTATTTTATTTGCTTATTTTGATTAAAAGTCAACTCATTGCCTTAATATGTTTAAAAACTTTTTTTGATCAAACTTTTTCTTTTAACGTAAAATTTGGACAAAGAATTTCCGAATGTCGCAGTATTCAAAGGTGATCTTCGATATTAAAAGACTATCTGAGTGTAATTATGCTTTTACCTCAAATCGTTTGGCTTTTATATGAAAAATACATGTATTTGTCAGTCTGTTTGATTTACATATTCATAAGTTTTTTTTGAATGCTCGAAAAGTTCTGAAATTTGGTAGAGTTCGAGCATATGAAACAAGGTTTCAAAAAAGCAAGATTTTACTAGTCTAGGCATACAGTTCGGACTCGATTATCCAAGGATTTCAAAAAAATCTCACCACGGATAATCGAATCACCCGGATAATCGAATCAAACTTTTTTGTGTTATTTTATGAATGTAAGCTTTATACGCGAAACAATTAGAAATAAAATGGTCTGGTTAAATTTTCCTATCATGGTAAATGTAAATGTACCTATTTTGACCCTAGTCGATTTCTCAGAATTTCAATATTCGTAACGAGTTAATAGTATGTATCAGTTGTTTATAGCCATTTGCGCAAGAATTCTAAGACAAACTTTTTAATAAGGTGTGTCTTCTGTAATACAGGGCTAACTCGATTACCTGGGGCTTCGATTTTCCGGGGTAAATGATTTGATTACTCGTAGACCAGAAAAATAAAGTAAAGTAAGTAAACAAATAACAGTTAACGTGTCTTTTAACACTCATTTTAGTTAGAAGACGGGCGCATTGTGCATCCAAAAGAGATCGTTGTCTTTGTAACATCATTTAGTTGACCAATGTCGCCTCCAGTGACTGCTGGGTCTCTTATCAAAATCTTGTTAACCATTTCTTGACCAACTTTTTTCTACTATTTTTCTTAGAACTGTTGGCATCATGAAACACGAAATACCTGGTTTACTAACGAGAAGGTGCTTCTTTCGCAGTGCTAGAAGCTGCTCAATATTTACCTTCCGATTAAGTCCAATTTAATGAAAAAGGTAGTTGAAAGCAGTCTAAATTAGAAAGTTCTATCAGTTTCCAATAATATTTACACGCTACGGCTACGAAAATATTCCAAAATTTCACTTTCACCATTAACAGAAACTATCCTTGGCAGCACTGCCACAGTGGGACGACTTAGAACAAAAGGTGGACTAAAGTCCAAACTTTGCCGTATTGGTTTAAATAGGACGATTTTATGTAATTTTGGTAAGCTGAATTCGTTTTTGATATTAAAACATTTCAAAAATATACGTTTACTATTCATTAGGGTGCCTCAAAAATATTTTTTTTTTCGAAGTCGTTCTTAAAATTTGTGTATATTAATTTTCGTGTACTAAATCGTTTTTGATATTAACACATGTAAAAAAAATTCATTATGCGTTAGTGTGGCTCAAAGAATTATTTTGTAGCGAAGATACAAAAAATTTTTTAAAAAAGTTTTTGTGCGCTAAATTTCTATTTTAATTATAAAATCAGAAATTAGCTTTACCGCTTATTAGAGTGGCTCAAAAGTAAGTATTTTGTCTTTTATAATGATTTTTTTTCAAGAGTAATTTTGGAATTTATTTTCCATATTGAAATGAATTAATTGACAACTCATTATGGGGCTTCAGAAATGACTATTTTGTTTTTACGAATCAAATAAGATGTGTTCGACTAATTTTGGAATATTTATTTCGTTAGTGGGTTACTTGATATGAAAGGTACATTTTCTATCTTTTTCAAAACAAACATTTTGAGCATCTTAGTGGAATGTTTAATTACATTCACTAATCAACAAGATTATTAACGATTTTTTTTCGTAGGTGTTCTTTAAGTTACATAGATTGCTTATTTCATATCATAAATGAAAATAAATCCAAAACCCTTTTTTCGTGTATATGGTTCATTTAAAAATGGTCTTATTTCATTTGGATAATATCGCATATCCTTAAGCTATTTCAGTGCTATGCAAATTCGGATCAAAATACTCACCAAATGACTAAAACTCAACTGTGTTCACTCTATTTGACAGTTATTGCGCAAGTTAGCAAGAAATAGTTCCATAAACATTTTATACCCTATTTCAGATGGTTGAAAATATTTGCTGATTTTCAATCAGTCTTAATACCTCTACCATCTAAAAAACATACTTCCCACTCAGCTCCTTAGTCTTGATCACTAGTAAAACCCTTGTAGATCATGCTCTCAATGCTATTTGAAAGTTGTGCATGTATTCGTGTCATTATTCTAGCTATGAAGTGATTATCCAAATTCAATATCAGTAATAACCATGCGTCTCCATTCATAGTTTTTTTTTAAATTTTGACTGCTTATCGCAAGTTTTCGCAAAACTAGCATATACTCATTTGAAAGAGAAAATTAAAAGCTTTCGAATGAGTATAGCGTGATCGCGGGCACTCATGGGCGTCGTTGTTGTTATCGCATTTGAAGTTTGAATTCAATAAAAATCCATGACAAACTGTTATCTAAACACGAACAAAAGTAACTAGTGACTTATTTTTGGCGATTTTATGATGTAATTTTATCACACCGATAATTTTGGTCAAGTAATGCAATGCATAAAATCAACCATTTCTTTGAAAAACGAAAATAACCGGATGTAGTTCCTATGGTCAAATTATGCAAAAACACTTGAATTACACCATTAAAAAAGCTGCCAAAAATTCATTTTACGTTCAACTCACTTAAAATCTCGCAAAAATTTCTCTGATGGCTCAGCTGATAGAAGAAAAATACTAGCGAGAAAATCGCATAACATTCATATATGGACTTAAGTCCGGGCTCGTCCCACTGTGCACTGTTTCAACGGAACCCAATCAGATTAATTGTGATAACTTTTTTTCTGCTCATCATATTTATAACTGTTACTGCTCGAATGAAAGATATTAGTCCCAGTTATTAGCCTTACTTGTCATTGTAAACATACGTTGTGTAAACCAAAAGTTTTTTTTTTTTATTCAAATCGTTTATTTGATAAGGCACGTTGCGTTAGCTTAAAGGTGCCAATTTTGTTTTGTTTTACATTTTAAATTGCTTAAAACTAGGGGATTACATATTGATTTTTTTTAAAATGAAACTAATGCGATTTTATAGCTATCTTATATATCTACACAAGGGGATAATATTGTTTTCGTAAGATTAGGGGGGTCATTTAGTTTTTGTGGCAATATGGTTTGACATTTTTATCAGTGAGATTATTGGAGCAAATAATGTTTAATTAAGGGGGACAATTTTTTACGACTAACTTAAAACTAGGCATAACTAGAGGGCATGATTGAATTTTGTAAAGATTCGTAATTATAGTTATTTTTGTGGGTAGTAGAGTTGGGCAATTTCAACGAGATTATATAATATAATAGTTAAAACTAGAAGAGACAAGAAGAGCTAAATGCTTCGTGATGATATTGGGGGGGGGGGAGGTAGGGGTGTTACTTCTGGGTATAAGAGTCAGAGGAGGGAGGGTAGACAAAGATGGCAGGGAGAGAAAATTATTTCAGTTTCAGGCATCGTGAGATCAACGGATGGATTACAAACTCGGGTGGCCTTCATCAGGGGAATCATGTACTGGGACGCCGGGTGGTCCTCCTCAAGATGGCAGGGGTTTTTCCAGACGATTTCGTAGTACGGCTCAGATGTGGATCGGCTACATTTCGAGTTAAGCGTGTTATGTTCGTGCCGTAGGTCCCGTGTTTGTTGGCTCATTCGATACAGATGGTTTGATACAGGTGGAAGAGCGTTCTGAGAATGATAAGGAGATAACAAGGGGCAGTTAAACTTGTATATTGATGGCTTTCACAAAGGTGTATATAAGGGACATATAGAGAACGTCGCGGCTTGCCAGCACATCTCGAACCGGGACGTTGGTTGGTCTTCCTCGGGCCCGCAGGGTATCCATTAGCCGAGACCTAGCGGAACTGTACTCGGTGCACGCCCAGACAATGTGCTCGATGTCGTGATAGCCGTCGCCACAAGCGCAGATACCACTATCCACGAGCCCAATACGCCGGAGATGTGCATCCAGCGTGTAATGGTTTGCCATGAGTCGGGACATCACACGAATGAAGTCACGACCCACATCCATCCCCTTGAACCAAGGTTTCGTCGATACCTTAGGGATTATCGAATGTAGCCACCTTCCCAGCTCTCCACTGCTCCACGAAGTTTGCCAACTTTCGAGGGTTCTCTGATGAGTAATACTGAAAAATTCGCTGAAGCAAATTGGTCTTTCGTAAACGTCTCCTTCTAAGGCACCCACCTTAGCTAAGGAGTCTGCCTTCTCATTGCCCGGAATGGAGCAATGAGAAGGGACCCATACCAAGGTAATCTGGAAAGAGTTGTCAGATAAAGCACTCAGTAGCTCCCGTATTTTCCCCAAAAAATACGAGGAGTGCTTGCCTTGTTTCATCGAGCGAATAGCGTCAATGGAACTGAGGCTATCCGAAACGATGAAGTAATGGTCTGCGGGTAATGTTTCAATGACTCTAAGGGTATACTGAATGGCAGCTAGTTCTGCGGCGTAAACTGAAGCAGGGTCACTGAGTTTGTAGGAGGCGGTGAACTTTTGATTGAAAATACCGAAGCCAGTGGATCCTTCGAGGTTTGATCCGTCAGTATAAAACATCTTAGAACAGTCGACTTCTCGGAATTTATTATAAAAAAAGTTTGGAACCACTTGTGGGCGTATGTGGTCCGGAATTCCACTAATCTCGTCTTTCATGGATGTGTCGAAGAAAACAGTAGATTCAGAAGTATTTATGAAATGCACACGGTTGGGATTGTAAGAAGAAAGGTTAATATTCTGCGCCATGTAGTCAAAGTACAGGGACATGAAACGGGTCTGAGAATTGAGCTCAACAAGCCTTTCGAAATTTTCAATCACGACCGGGTTCAAGATATCGCATCGAATGAGCAATCGATATGAGAGTTCCCAAAATCGATTTTTCAACGGGAGAACGCCCGACAGCACTTCGAGACTCATCGTATGGGTCGACTGCATGCACCCTAAGGCGATACGCAAACAACGATACTGAATTCTTTCGAGTTTGATGAAATGTATGTTCGCGGCGGAGCGAAAGCAGAAGCATCCGTATTCCATTACCGACAGTATCGTTGTTTGATACAACCTAATTAGGTCTCCTGGGTGGGCACCCCACCATGTTCCGGTTATTGTACGAAGAAAGTTGATCCTTTGTTGGCATTTCTGTTTCAGATACCGAATATGGCATCCCCAAGTACCTTTCGAGTCGAACCAGACCCCTAGATATTTTACTGTGAAGACCTGAGCGATAGTTTGACCCATTAATAGAAGCTGTAGTTGTGCTGGTTCACGCTTCCTTGAAAATACAACTAGCTCAGTTTTCTCCGTGGAGAATTCGATACCCAGCTTAATAGCCCAAGCAGACAAATTGTCCAAGGTATTCTGTAATGGTCCTTGTAGATCGACAGCTTTGGGTCCCGTAACAGACACCACGCCATCGTCTGCAAGTTGCCTTAACGTGCAGGAATTGTCAAGACATTCATCAATGTCGTTGACATAGAAATTGTATAAAAGGGGGCTTAGACATGAGCCCTGGGGAAGGCCCATGTAGCTAAATCGTGATGTCGATAAGTCACCATGCGAAAAATGCATGTGCTTTTCCGACAACAAGTTTAGTAAAAAGTTGTTTAAAGTCGCTGAAAGACCATGCTGGTGCAGCTTCTCTGAAAGAATGTTGATCGAAACTGAATCAAAAGCCCCCTTAATATCTAGGAACACTGATGCCATCTGCTCTTTGCTAGCATAGGCCATTTGAATTTCAGTTGAGAGCAACGCAAGACAATCGTTCGTCCCTTTGCCTTTGCGAAAGCCAAATTGTGTATCTGACAGTAAGCCATTTGCTTCGACCCAATTGTCGAGGCGGGATAGGATCATTTTCTCGAACAACTTCCGGATACAGGATAGCATTGCGATCGGACGGTACGAATTGTGGTCGGAGGCTGGTTTTCCTGGTTTTTGGATGGCGATGACCTTCACTTGTCTCCAATCGAGTGGGACAATGTTAGCCTCGAGAAACTTATTAAATAAGTTCAACAAGCGTCTCTTGGCAGAGTCAGGCAGATTCTTCAACAAGTTGAATTTGATTCTGTCTGGCCCCGGAGCTTTATTGTTACACGACAAGAGAGCAAGTGAGAACTCCACCATCGAAAAAGGTGTTTCGTTCGCGCTATCGTGAGGAGACGCGGCGCGGTAAATCTTCTGTGCCGGGGCGGAATCCGGACAAACCTTCTTGGCGAAATCGAATATCCAACGGTTTGAATATTCCACGCTCTCATTAGTACTGTTTCGATTTCGCATACGTCGGGCTGTTCCCCAAAGAGTGCTCATCGATGTTTCTCTCGTTAATCCGTCGACGAACCGGCGCCAATAATCGCGTTTTTTGGCTTTCATCAAACTCTTCATTCGCTTGTCTAACGTCGCGTACTGTCGATAGCTAGCGGGTAACCCGTCGTTCCGGAAGGTCTTAAACGCGGCGGCCTTCTCTGCGTACACGTCTGAGCACTCTTTATCCCACCAGGGATTGGGAGAACGTTTTTGTATGTTCGCGCCGGGTACTGGCCTAGTCTGAGCTTGATTCGCGCTGTCGAGAATCAAGCCAGCCAAAAAGCTGTACTCTTCCTCCGGAGGAAGTTCTTGGGTAGATTCGATGTTGTCGGATATCGCGGCAGCATAGCTCTTCCAATCGATATTTCGTGTGAGGTCATACGAAATATTGATTGATTTCAATGGCCTTGAACCGTTATTGATTGAGACTACAATCGGCAGATGGTCGCTGCCGTGGGGATCAGGAATTACCTTCCACGTGCAATTTAACCGCAGCGATGTTGAGCAAAGGGACAAGTCTAAGGCGCTCGGGCGCGCTGGAGGAGCAGGAATCCGTGTCATTTCACCCGTGTTTAAAATTGTCAAATTGAAGTTATCGCAAAGATCCTGAATTAAGGAAGACCGGTTATCATCATAGAGGCAACCCCATGCTGTACCGTGAGAGTTAAAGTCTCCTAAAACTAGTCGCGGTGCTGGCAGGGATTCTAAGATGTCTTGTAGCCGTCGGTGCCCAACCGCGGTGTTGGGGGGAATATATATGGAAGCTATGCAAAGGCTTTTGCCTTTGGTTGTTACTTGACAAGCGACAACTTCAATACCTGTTATCGAGGGAAGGTTAATTCTGTAGAAGGAATAGCACTTTTTGATCCCCAAAAGCACTCCTCCATAGGGGGTGTCTCGATCCAGGCGAATAATATTAAAGTCGTGGAAGTTGAGTTCTATGTCGGAAGTTAACCAAGTTTCACATAATGCAAATGCATCGCAACTCAAATTATTTATTAAAATTTTGAAGGAATCGATTTTCGGGATGATACTTCTGCAATTCCACTGTAGAACAGTGATCAAATCCGTGACCTCGTTCGATGAGTTAGCCATCGAAGGATACAATCGCTGAGAGGAGGGGCCATTTAGCAGTCAACTGCTTCAAAAATGTTCTCACTGTAGGGAGAAAAGCTAACATAAGACTTTTAATAGGATCAGTAATATTGAAAGTTTTTATTATCCAGTCCACTATGTCCGAGAGTTTTATAATTCCAGTGCTGTGATTACTCTCGAACTGAAACAAAGGAACACTTGGGATTTTTGATGTTCCTGGAAGTGCTGGGAACTCCTTCTCTGAGCTTAATCCTCCGAGACCAGGAGCTAATTGCTTCGGTTTGGTTGCAACACTTCCAATAGATGTGACTTTCGGAGCCCCCTCAAGGGACACCTTCTGGCCTTTACAAGGAACTTTACGAGAGGAAGTGTTCCTCCTCTTCCTATAAATTCTAGGCACCCTAGTAGATGTTCCCTCTTGTGGGTTACCAGCCTCGCCCTCGTCAGGAGGCAAGTGAGTATAGATGTTTGCTGAGGATGGTGGCGTAGCATTCTTTAACATTTCTGCGAAAGAATGTTTGGATCGTCCCGCAAGGGAACGTTTCAGTTTATCCCCGCGTAGTTTGTACGCGGGACATGCCGAGATATCATGCAGACTCTCCGCACAGTAAGGACACTTTTCGGCTTGCCTACTGCACGAATCATCTAGATGATTCTCCCCGCATTTTCCACAGCGGGCCTTATTGCTACAATGGGTGGCTGTGTGACCCAGTTGTTTACACTTTGTGCAATTCATGACCCGCGGCACAAACAGACGCACAGGCAGACGAACCTTGTGCAAGAGGACGAAATTTGGCAAAGCGGTACCAGCGAAGGTCACCCGATAAGAGTTTGATTGGGGGTACGTTTTTGAACCATCCCCCGCAACTACTACTGAGTGCAAACGTTTGCACTCAAGTATTTTAACTGGCTGAAGTAAGCGGTCTCTGAATCGGCCAACCCCGTACTTCAGCAGATCCTCGCACGTCAAACTCTCATCGGTTATGACGCCTTCGGATTGTACTCTTACAGCCGGAATATACACGTTATAATCCCGCGTAAAGTGCTCACAGCAAGCAATATCGTTTGCCTGCTTTGAGTTGGTTAGCAACACCCTTATCTTGTCCGAGCGGACCTTTGAAATTTCGGTCACAGCCGAGAACCGTTCCGTCAGGTCTCTAGAAATCTGAAGAAGATTCAGTGATTTAGTCTTGGGCCGAAAGAAGACCACAAATGGACCAGTTGAGAGTTCTGGATAGCATTTGGGCCGGGGGGGAGCCTTAGAAGTTGAACCCGATTCAACTTCCATTTGACCATCCGGAGAGGGAACCATAGAAAACGTCAACGCACGGGGTCAGCGCCCGCGCAGACGGAAGAAAGCAATAAATGTGTTACAAAAGACAAAAACCACTTAGCTTTAAACTGGTGTCCAACGACGAACCGATCCAGCTTATACAGCTGGCTATTGTTTAATCCTCACACGCGAACAAAAGACTGAGGACCGAACCGAACTGGCAAAATAACCTTGAATGCGGATTAAAACTACTCTTTATCGCCTCACACAGCACTACGGACTAGAAAAAACAACCTCTGTCTCGATGGAGAGCTCGAAAACGAATGAAAACCAAAAGTTATAGTCGTTTAAAAACCTGGTTACATATAAACAACAACATTGGCACGAATGGGTTAAAGATGCCATTGAAATTCTGAGAAGGAATCAATTGTTAAGGGGGATAATGGAAGAAGAGCAATATTGTGTCAAAGTCCACTGGAACTCAAGATAATCATCAAAATTTTACACCGGATTTCATTGAAAATAGGAACATGGATTTTGAGAAGGATTCATCAAAATTCAGAGAAAAAAATACATAAAAATACGGATAAGGATTCAATTGAAATTTTGAAATAGATTCCATCGGAATGCTAAAAAAACTTCGATCAGAATCCTAGAAAGTATCCAAACAGAATCCTGAACAGCATGTCAACATTATCCCAAGAAAGAGTCAGAAAACGACCGTACTTTTAGTTTAAAACTAAAAAGTTGCATATTTGGCAACACTGCCGTAAAAACTAACATTTTTTCCAAATTCATTAAACAAATCCTTCAAAAATCATCTCTCTGATTGCTTCTAGTGCAAAGAGTACCAGAGATATAATCCGAAAACAACTATTTTTTTGAAACAATTTGTTAAAATCAGGAGTGTTCCTATGGACCGAGGGGTGGTTAAAATGGCACAATAATTTAGGATATTATATATTGGCCCTAGATGAACAATTTATTCAAAACTGGTTCCAATTCGTGAAGGTTGATTCCAAATTTTGGTTTTTTGGCCACTTTGCACGGAATAACCCATATATAAGCTTTTTTTAGGGGCACCAAAATTTGTGAGGAGATTAACCGTAGACCCCCGAAAAAAAGTTTTGTTGACTGCAGTGATGGAATTTGCACTATAATTAGACATTCTAGTTGAAATTTGAATCTTTTTCGAAACACCCGGATAATCGAATCATTTTCCCCGGTTAATCGAATCGCGGATAATCGAATCCCCGGATAATCGAGTCCAACCTGTATTATAATAATTGCTTTTGAAATATCCGGAAAATAAATATATTTTGGACCTTGCATCATGTAGTCGAATCTAATATCAAAAGGTTTCAAACATTTAGAAAAAAGTTATAGGTTTTCAAAAAAAACGAGTTCAATCGGTTTGTGGCTCGTGTTATTTTTGATCCAATTTCACTAAAATGTTGCGCAAATAAAAAATTCATTGCCTGCAAACAACGCACATTCCTTTTGCAGTACTCATTACTGATAGACATTAAAGCGGGTTCCAAACTAACCTTAATCAGTGTAGAGGACATTTTATCCAAAAACCCTCGCGTGAATCTCGCCGTATCCGATCCACACGTTTTTTTCGCCGCACTCTCGGAACAGTCCAGGTACTCGATGAAAGAGCAGCAAACCGTCCGCACATCATCCTCTGCATCCCTGCCGGCCGTGGTGTGATAGTTCGATTGCTGCTGCTGATGATGCCGCTCCTGACGTGCCTGATGGTTCTGGTGCTGTTGCTGCTGTTGAGTGATGACCGAAACCGTGTTGTGATACTTGCGACCGCATACCTCGTAGTCTGGCTTGACCCGCTGCAAACAGGGAGCATGCGATAGGAATTCGTTCTGATAGGGACCTTCCTTGCAGAGATCTCGCACGAACTGATGGGTGCCATTATAGAGTTTATTGAAGCGATCTCGTTGCTCCATAGTCATGCAGCGCCTGGTGTAACTGCGGATGCATTGCAGGCCGGTATTTAAATCACTGCAAGTAAAGGGAAAAATGGAGGAGTTGAAACAGTTAACAGTTTGTCATTTGGTCAAAGGAAGTATTACGATAATTAATAGCAAACTCGATGTCTTGAGAAATAGATTGAACCATTTAACAAAAGTCATTCCTCTTTACATAAAGGGGCATCCAGAGCGCGTTCTGTCGGTTGAATGAGGGACTGCTAAAAAGTGTCACCAAGAGAAGGCAATGTCACGTTTGGGGGATTTATGAGCATATATAAAGGCAAGCGAGCGAACGATATGAATGACTACTGCTCTACAAAAGTCTGAAAGTATGCAACACTAACCGGGCTGGGGAGTAGTTTTCTGCACCGGATGATGAGTGTGTCGGAATTTTTTTTCGTTCTGAATCATTAAGGCTTGGAATTATGTTTATGTTCTGACGTGACAGTTGTGAAATCGTTTAAGCTATTAAAAGTTGAGCAATAATACAATTTTTGCGGCAATTTTGAATAAGGGTGGGTTGTCATAAAAGGATTATAAACTATCACTTTGATACTCGGTTTGGGGCAACTCACTCTTCTAGTGCTAGTTATGCCAGAGCGTTGTTGTAGTGAAAATTGAGATTATATTTCTCATTATGTCACGTAGATAACAAAAATATTAACTTAATTCTTGATGAAATCTGTATGCAATATTTCGTTTAACAAATAGCAACTGAATGTAAGCGCATGGTAGTTCAGTCATCGTGAGTTTTGCTGTTTGAACAAAAACGGATTATGTACAGTCGGGTCTCCTACTAGACGATTAACTGGGGGCGTGAAAAGGAATCCGCGTTGTGGGAATCCGCGTAGTACCCGACCCGACTGTACCTATTAAAGTAGTTCGGCACAATGTACCATGCTTCCCCTCCATAATGTAAGCTAAACGTGAACACATGGTTTTTGCCTGGTTTATATTAAAAATTAATAGTATTAATTTTAATATTACTCCTGTAGTCAGAGGAAGAAATTATAGTAGTGTGAAATTTCAAAATGAAAATGTAGTCATGATGATGTTGATTATGATATAGTAACTCACCATCATGGCATGGAATGCTCCGGTGGCTTCAGATGATTTTAACAGCAAAGATACAACGATCATATCAAGTGACGTGTATATTATCACACGTAATAAGTGTCATTTATGTGCAATCAAACGTTGCAGAGAATCTCTTTTCAACGATAAGATCCAAAAACATTAGTTTTTTAGAGTTTCGGGTTCTCCGCCTCAGTAACTAACGCCATCTTGTTACCGGTTAGATGAGTTAATTATGGTTAGATGAGTTAGTTACTGATAAGGAGTATCCGAAACGCTAAAAACTAATTTTAAGTTAGGTATAGTGGCCTCCTGCACAAAAAAAGCATTTCCTTTTTTTTGTATAGTGCCAGGCGTTTTGAATCGCATTGTCTTCCGAGACATCACTCGGAACCTGCCAGTTGATTAGTTTATGCAACTTGGTTCTGGATTTGGATTTACAGCCTCCAGCAAAAGCAAGTGTCAGACTAACATTCCTTCCCTTTTCGTTACTCCCGCTCTATGTTTGGGCCTGCCCGGCGCTGGTATTGATCAATAAACAACTTAGGATTACCAAATTGCAATTTCAGCTAGTCCCGATCAATAGCGAAGTAGCAACCAGTGGTGGTCACTCAAGCTCAAGCTAAACTTGAGTCACGATTTCCGCTATGCCATTTTTGATTCTCGTTTCTGTCCGTGAAATAGTTCTCAACTTCATTATTCATAAATTATATGTTGATTCGCGATTTTATTCATAGGGTTAGGAGCATTACATAATTCATTCTATCTTGATTATGATCTGGTTTTTGAAGGGTGTGAATTAGTTTACAAAAACAAAAGTCTTTATTGTTAGGGACTAGTTCATTAAATCCAGAATATTGTTCATGGATTCATTCCTGACTTGTGAACTAATTCACAATTCAAAACCATAAAATAGGTATGCACTTTCATGATATTCATATGCAATTCTTTCATGTGCATCATATTTTCACGTGAACAAATTCTCCAAACTATAAATATTATTTATGTATCCAGTTTTGTTTTATGAGTAAGTTTTTGAATTATAGTATAATAGTCATGAACTATTCTTAGAGCTCGTGTATAAGTTTACGTGTTAATGACATTGACGATTGTCTTGCCAATTCATGCACGCTAAGGCAACTTGCAGACGACGGGGTGGTCTCTGTTACAGGGCCCAAAGCTTCCGACTTGCAAGGACCATTACAAGATAGCTTGGACAATTTGTCTGCTTGGGCTCTTCAGCTGGGTATCTAGTTCTCCACGGAGAAAACTGAGTTTGTTGTTTTTTTAGGAAGCGTGAGGGTGCAACTCCAGCTTCTATTAATGGGTGTAACGATATATCAGGTCTTCACATTTAAATATCTCGGGGTCTGATTCGACTCTTAAGGTACCTGGGGATGTCACATTAGGTATCTGAAACAGAAATGCCAACAAAGGATCAATTTTCTCTGGACAATAACTGGAACATGGTGGAGTGCCCACCCAGGAGACTTGATTAGGTTATACAACAACGGTGATGGAGTACGGGTGTTTCTGTTTCCGCTCCGCTGCGAACATACACTTCATCAAACTGGAGAGAATCCAGTATCGTTGCTTGCGCATTGCCTTGGGTTGTATGCACTCGACCCATACGATGAGTCTCGAAGTACTGGCAGGCGTTCTTCCGCTAAAAAATCGATTTTGGGAACTCTCATATCGATTGCTCATCCGATGCGACATTCTAAACCCGTTGGTAATTGAAAACTTCGAGAGCCTCGTCGAGCTTAATTCTTAAACCCGATTTATGTCCTTGTACTTCGACTACATGGCACAGAGCATTAATCCTTCTTCGTATACTCCCAACCGTGTTCGTTTCCTAGATACTTCTGATTTTACTGTATTCTTCGACACATCCATGAAGGAAGAGATTCGTGGAATCCCGAACCATATACGCCCGAAAGTGATCCCCAATATATTCTATAATAAATTCAGAGAAGTCGACTGTGACAAAATGTTCTACACTGACGGATCAAATCTCGATGGGTCCGCTGGCTTCGGTATCTTCAACAATACTATCACCGCTTCATTCAAGCTCAATGATCCCGCTTCAGTTTACGTCGCAGAATTAGCTGCAATTCAGTACACCCTTGGGATCATCGACACTCTGCCCAAAGATCACTACTTCATCATTTCGGACAGCCTCCGCTCTATCGAGGCTCTTCGTCCGATGAAGCCCAAAAAGCAATTCCCATATTTCCTGGGGAAGATATGGGAGTCCTTGCGTACGTTATCTGAAAAATCTTATCAGATTACATTTGTTTGATTAGGGGGTGGACGTAGCGTAGTTGGTAAATCGATTGCCTTGTACGCAGCGCACCTGGGTTCGAGTCCCGACCCCACACATAGGGTTAGAAATTTTTCATAAGAGATTTTTCTAACCCGAAGAGGCGAATGACCTTGAGGTTTAAACCTCTATAATCGAAATAAAAAAAAGGAAAAAAAACATTTGTTTGGTTCCCCTCTCATTGCTCTATCCCGGGCAATGTAAAGGCCGACTCATTAGCAAAGGTGGGCGCAATAGATGGTGACATATACGAAAGACCAATCTGCTACAACGAATTTTTCAGTATTTGTCGTTAGAGGACACTCAACAATTGGCAAATCTCGTGGAGCAATGGTGAACTTGGACGATGGCTACATTCCATTATCCCAAAGGTATCAACGAAGCCTTGGTTCAGGGGGATGGTTGTGGGTCGGGATTTTATTCGTGTAATGTCCCGACTTATGTCCAACAACTACACCTTAAATGCGCATTTGCAACGTATTGGGCTTGCGGAAAATAGTCTGTGCGCTTGTGACGAGGGTTATCACGACATCGAGCACGTTGTCTGGGTATGCGCCGCGTATTTGGACGCCAGGTCTCAGATAAAAGATTCCCTTCGGGCCCGAGGTAGACCATCCAATGTCCCAGTTCGAGATATGCTGGCAAATCGCGATCTCCCCTATATTTATACTTTCATAAAAACGATAAATATCCCAATTTAGTCCCTCTCTTTTATTTCTCGTTTTTAGAAGTTTCCTCCTGCCTTGTAGAACCGATCAGCTCCAGAGTGCCACTATGTAACCGCCGTCGCCCTTACCACTACGGAAACTGAAGCGAAAGCGACTCGAGGTCCGATGACTTTTGAAGGATTCCCCGCGACTCCGAAGAATACCATCCGCCAATCCGATCTACTAAACTGAGGCGCTAATTTGTATCGCTGATCTCCCGTTTGCTCGAAAATTACAAGTTTTGCTCTTCTCTACCGGTCACCATCTACTCCTTCTCTCCCCTGTCCTTGATACAACTGCTGCTACACCGATTTTGAAAATAAACCCCCTTTTGAATATCTTGACCAAGCATAAGTCTCCGATAAAAAATCAAATTTGTATTCCGTATTCCTAGTTTTAAAATAGCTGTAATTTTTACTCTTTGATAAAACTATTGTCCTCCATCTTCTAAATAGAATTGTATCCCTAGTTTTAAGACTTCTGTGAAATTTCTCATAAATATTTGTTCCCCCTTTTGTGTACCAAACTATTATATTGTTAGTTTTAAGATAACTGTAAAATATTTCGTAAAAAACTACTCCCCCTCTTGTATATCAAACTGAATTCCTTGTTTGAAATTTAAAAAAAAAATCTTTTGCCCCCTCTCTTGTATATAGAATTTTATTTCTAGTCTTAAGATAGCTGTAAAATTTTTCTTTTATAAAATAAAATATTTCAACATTGTAACCTCCTAGTTTTAAGATATCCAAAATGTAAAAACAAAAGAATTTGGCACCGCCAAGCTAACACATTTGTACCTATCAAATAAACGAAATGAATAAAAAAAAGTTTACGTATAAGGAAGATACCCCTAACCGCTGCCATTGTCTTGAACTAGTAGTAGACCATTATTCATGGATCCAAAGTTGCTCCGTGAACAGGTTCTTGATTCAGAGTATTTTGATCACAATCTTTTGATCGTATTCGCGAATAGTTCACAAAATCATGGGATACCGTCGATTCCACTTTCATTTTTGTGCGTTGACTTAACCCTGTCATACCCAACTTTTTTGGGCTTCCAAAACTATTTTTCCTTGAAAGCGAAACACTTGTTTTGATCAAGATAGGTGCTTTTTCTGCAGTGCTAGAAGCTGCCACTATTTATCTTTAGATGCTCAATACAATTCTTCTCTCTAGTTGGGGATAGAATAAATCGATAAATTTTATCAGTTTTCAATATTATTCCAAGATAACGAAGCTATATGAAAATATCATTTTTCACCTTTCAACTGTCCCTGGCAGCACTGTTCCAGCGGAGTCCAATAATACTAAATTCAATAATTTCAGTTTTACGGATACTGCTTATACCGGGACTGCTCAAATGAAAAGCAGTAGCTCAAATTAACAGCCTGTATTTGTTTTTGTGAAAATTTCTTTGGTTTAAATTAAACAAAGGCATGAAGTGGTTTATATTTGTAAGGGAACTATTTCACGAAACTAGGAATATGATTCATGGATCCATTTATGCCTTGGCGAATGGTTCCTTATTCATAGTTCCCATAATGGTTTTGAATTAATTTTGAAATTTTCCTGACCAGAAAAAACTATACTGCGAACCGTTTTGCCACGTAAAATGTCAAACCCAGCGAGCGTGGCTGCAAAGATATGTAAGTCAAATGGTTGGCATCTCCGGATCGGTTCACGGCTCGACAAGTTTCGATATATGCACGATAGTAACACGAGTTTGCAACAGCAACTAAGCATTAAAAACAACACCGAACTACACAAAGTCGGCTACCTAAAACTGATAAATATCACTGCCGGTGATCTGTCCGTGGGAGTGCCTGAGAGTTAAATAGCGAAAACGGGCATCGGCATCAGGAGAAATTCCGCTGCCGGAGAACTCTCAGCCCTAGCTAGCAGATAAATGGGAACGGGTTGCACCTAGAAAGATACGAATCTTTGGAAGATAGTTGTAAACAGATGTAAGTCATTACAGTCAGCATCTCTGGATCGGTCCGCGTCTCGGCTGGAGACGATATTTGCAGAAAGGGAAAGGAATAATAGGTTTAGGCGGCAAGTTCACTACACAACACTGCAGTAAGAATCCCGCGTTACCACGAGCCAGCAGGTAGCGGTGTCTATTGAAGATTCCTTCTCGATAACAGATGTTTTTCCAATTTGTTAAGCTGTGTCAATTGGTACAAAAGACTTGATACTCCAGACCTAAGAAAAGATCTTCAAAATTTGAAGGTTGCTATTCCCCTCTTTTTGAAAGAAACGTATAAAATCAAATCCTTCCTCCCGCGCAAAATTTTCTGCTCACATGTCTACATAGAGGTGGAAGTATAAACAGTAAATAACTTATAAAAATGATTACATAAAAACTGGCATGACGGCAGCTAGCATAAGCTTTGTATGGGTTTCTCACTATACTTTTTTTTAAGAAATAGTGTTCCATGAAATGTTTTTAGCGAGCAAGTACATTGCCACATTTTTCAAAGCAGTTTTTATAAAGAAATTAATATAAATATGTTCTAAACTAATTGAAAGAACCGTGTATCCATTCATATAACATTCAGTAATAGCCCTGAATTCTGGGTCTTATAAAAGGCGACGGCGCCAGTGAGTGGTAAGCGTGACCGACACTCATTCCAGTTGGTCTGGGTCGAATCCCAGCCGAGGTTGTTGAGATTTTTCTGAGGTGAAAAAATCTCTGGTCACGTCTTCCTTCGGAAGGGAAGTAAAGCCGTTGGTCCCCAGTCCATGAGTTGATGGATCGATATGTAGTTCAGATAGTGGATGCATCTCTCTGGCGTCGGTAAAGTAGATGTAAAATCTAACTTCTATACTTACTAATAAATATCTCCTCCTCCCGTGATACTTATGGAGTGCGCAGTAGTATATACGACCTCTAGCAAAAGCAAGTATCGGACTAACATTCCTTCCCTTTCCTTCCGCGATTTACGTTCGGGCCTGGCCGGCACCGGTATTGGTTAATAAAACATTTAGCATATTAATAAAACATTTAACATAAAGATTACCATTGCGCATTGAAAGATGTTTCGCTATCCCCAAGCATAATTATCTACTGATTCCTGGCTATCTCAAATCGATAACGGAGTAGCAGCCAGGGCTTTTCGCACAAGCTCTCAAATTCAAACTGAATTCTGGGCCTTATAAAGGGTTAAGGGAATATTACGTTTTGTAATTGCCAGCCATTTCTTCTTGAAATTGATCTTGCATATGGCATATTTCATTCGACCGAAAAATTAACTTTTTTTAATTGTGAGCTTAAATATTTTCATTCACAAGGTATAATAGTATTGATAACGTGGAATAATACTCACGGGCAAATTTTATCCAACTCCTCCTTCTTAGTAGCAATCGACAGATCCGTTGAAGACTGTAGCACCTGAAAGGGTCGTGCACATCTCGCCAATTCCTCCTGTCCACAGTTTTCTGCTCTGATTTTTGCAAGATTTACTGTAATACAAAGAAGAGAAGAATGTTTCTAGTTTTATTATCAGAATAATACAGAAAACGAGTGAAGATCACTTTTATCTAAAACAATGCACATATTTTTGATTGTCGATGTGACTTGTGAAATTATATAAAGGTGACAGTTAAATATTGGATTAAAAATTGTCCCCATTCAGGGAAGCAATCCAGGCAAAAAGATGAGATATTAATAGTCATTACGACCGCATTGGTGACATTCGACGAGTGGAAGACAACTCCTGAAGCTATGCTGTAAGTGTCGGTACCTAGAAGTGAGAAAAAAGAACTAAAACATCTCATAGCCGGTCCATCATTAAGAAGCTCGTAGAAAGATGATTGCAGAATTTCTCACCTCTTTGTCATGATATCCTTTTTTGTTTTATCTAATGTACTTTAAAAAAATGCCTGCAAACGGTGTGCCAATTTGCGTGTTTTTCAAATGTTGAATGTTTGTGTGACAGATGTTAGTAATCCTTATAATGATATTGTCATCCTACATTAATAAATTACTATTTGAACTGTAAATATAATTGTTCGGAATAACTTGTAAGAATCGTATAACGAATAATTCCACCAACAGTACGGGCTAGTCCATTTCGATACTGATTACCAGCTTCATTGAATGCAGCGTCAACAATGATTCAGGACACCGGTGAGAATTCCAACAAAATGACCTCTGGAGACCACCTTATTCCATCATCATCGTTTCGCTTTCTCGATGTGTTTTTATTTTTGACTTCCGTTTGCAAAGGCTATAGTTCCAATGACACAATCCGGGGCAAAGGGGGTCGCCACTAGCATCCTACTTTGGCGCGTATCCGAAAATGGATGCGGATAATCAGGGTTGGCATAGAGCTCGAGGGGTGGGTTGTGAATCGTGATTCCGAGACAGTTAAATTTTTCCTGCTGTGATTGCCGCTTTGGTGAGGGAAGCTGATTTTTCCGATCGTTGGATTGTTGGTGTGGTGCTGGTGGTTGTTTTTATTTTGTTCATACTAAATTCGCTATTCGATCCTGATTTTCCGGTAGGTCTCCAAGGGGTTTATTGAATCTGAAATTTGTGTTTTATCCGTTTGCTTCGGTGGTTTCGGTGGGAAATAATTATTTCGCAACTATAATGATTTATGACGATGGCGTCTCGAGGGGTCTGAAGCGAACCGTATAAACAGGAGGGAGATAATTTGGTTTCCATGAAGTTGAAGGCTGTGACCTTTATTAGTGAATTTCGATTTTTTTCTCAACGGAATTTTAAACGAAATGCTTGATTTTTCGCACTTTTTTTGCATTCCAAATTTAATCGAAATGAATCGAACTTGGTTTCCGAACAAGGGAAACAATTAATTATGCACTAGTTCATAGTAGTTTTAAAAGTGACACGAATTTCAACCTCATTTGTGATACTTTATTCAGCCAGAAGTATTCACGTTTCGCCACTTATGAGTAAAATAGAAGTTGCCATATACTGTTGAATACGCCATCGCACATGTTTCAAATATTTCGAATGCATGATCGTGCTGTACGTTTCCTTTTGCATATACCGTTCGTGGTAGTGTCTCTGGTCATATCGGCGGGGTGCTTTCATATTTAAGGATACGGTACGTATATACTTGAAGGTATTCCACCGGGTATCATCTGAACAACCAATGAATCAAACCGTATGCCACAGTTCGGTTGCTCTGGAAGTCCGTACCTGCTGATCGAAAATGCACCATGTTACGGCATTTCCCTGGCTCAACAGCGAGGTGTGATGAAATTTTCATTTATCATAAATAACCGTAAAACACTTACACGGGAAAGTCCGCTCCGTCTGGCAAGAAGTGTGAAAAGAATAATCATACTCGTGAATGAAATGTTTGCTGCCATTGCCGCAGCGTGTCGAAAAAAAGCGTTGTCTATTTATGCCAAACTGTTTGGGGTTGTTTACACGAAGGGTGAGCAAATTTTCATAGTGCTTCAGTCTGACTTCAAATTAAAACACTGCGGAAGAGTGCATAATTTTTGTGCAACGTCGCGCCACGTTCGTAATTGTTTATTCAGATCGGCCGGTTTGGTGCAACAATTTGTTTTGTTCAGTTCACTATGCTAAAGAAGTGTTATTTATGTGATGGTTGGAGAATTACGCCAGGTTAGTGCTCTTGAAGTCCATTACAATTAACTTTGATGTTGTAGTAGCACTGTAATTTTAAGGTTCCATGCTGACCTGTTGATTGGTACTGGTTATTATTTTAATTAACGATTACTCAAAATCGTTGGCTTGCCTTTCCTTGGAATTTTATGAATAGCCAACAAATCAACATTGTTGGAAATTTTTACCAAAAACGCAAAAGCTGTAGCAGTGCCAAATGCTGAGCTCCGATTTTTAATATCTTCCATTTCCATATCATGAAGCGTGATTTATCGCATTTATTACTTTAGTGACTATGAAACATGCGACATGGAATAGCATACGTGCAGTTAATATTCGACATTTTCTGTAATTGTAGTATCGTTTGTAACTTTTGGAACGAAATTTTCTTGCATTGGAGTTGAGAGTCTTTATTATGATTTATGAGTTCGTTGTGTATTGATGTCATAAAAAAATAATATCGTCCACGCATGTTCAAAAATGCTAATGACCGCAAAGGTGTGTTTTTGTTTCATTCATAAACATACTGTGAATGTCTTATATACCCTAGGGCTAGGCTCTTATAAAAATGGTAGAATCACAAAAATGTATTTTGTAGTGTTTCAACGATATTTAATTAGCAAGGGACTGGAAGTATTAAGTTTTTTTTAATCTTAAGAGCCATTGTACTCAAGGAGGACTGCGAAGGAAGAAAGTTTAGAAAAGCGTGGAATAGCGTCATATGTGAGATTTTTTCGACGATTTAACACTTTGTATTGTATCGCAGGAGTCAGGCTATTTTGGCTTTTTGTCAAATGCTTATCACATGAGTCTGCAAAACTGATACAGCACCTTGGAATCGAAAAAAGTAGAACTTACTTGTAGTCGGTAATAAAAAAGACAGTATTTTGTAGATTGATGTTTTGGTTTGTATATGACGCTATCCAATTAATGAAAAAGTTTTTTAAAAATATTTTATAATCAATCAATGACATAAAATTCGACAAACTGTTTGTTAAATTTAGTGTCACTCAAATCACAAGATTACCAATTAATAATCAATTGACTATTTCTACTTCAGATGAAAAGTTAAGATTCCATGGTAGCAATCGTTCAAATGGCCCGTTCCGAGGTGCCGCACAGGATCCGCCATTTTGCTTTTTTTGTAATAAGAAGGGTAGGCTGTTTATGAATGCTGTAATTTTTATTTTCATTTAGAAGTCTGCATTTAAATCAGTTACTTCGCTATTTCTAATGGAAATATCGAAATATTGATACATGTACATCGAAATCAAAAATATTCAAATATATTAGAACAAATGGATTCTCATATGGTAGCCCTAAAAAGGGCATTTAATGATAACTGAACAAATCAGTTGGCAATAGCAGACAATTCGATATACGTGTACCGTTATTTCGGTGTTAGTGAGAAAACTAACGACTGTTGGTGGAGTTCTTTTTAAGGGTTATGTTCGATTTCCAGTCTTTGAAATATTTAACAAATGGAAGCCGAATACAACCCCAAAAAAGTTACTTCGGTGTGTGAACTCTTGTTCTGCAGAGGGGTTGAGCGTGGTATAATTGAAATCGTCAATAAAATATGTCATTCGATTAAAAATAGGGTTTTTTGTGGGTCTCGTCTCATTTTATAGACAGAAAAATAACAAGTAAGGGGGGAAGGGACAATAATAATTAAGGGTACTACATATATGACAAACTATTTCATATTTGAGCTATACGGACTATTGATAGACTAGCGGTGCACATTAAATTTTTTTTTCAAGAGTTGCCCTAGCTAAGGTTTCGGAAAGGCCTCAGAATCACACGATAAAATTGCAGACGAGACGGGAAAAGCACTGCTTAAGGCCAATTGCAGCGGGCCGTGATTCTGAATGTGATATTCATTGTACACCTCAAATCTGTGCGAGTGTAATTACTTCCCGATCGCGTGTATCATTGCGAGGGGATTGAGCGTTTGTGCGTTAACGTGTTCGATCACGTGGGCGTTTGCATGTCGCGTACGCCAGCGTGTATGTTACTTCGCATATAAAAATTTGATTTTATTGCCGTGCGTCAATTCGCATATGCACGTGTGTTCTAGAATGATTGCGCGCGGGCGGTGAATCTGATACTTCATTTTCGGTATACGGCTCAGATACTAGAAGAGAGTGAGTTCTTTCCTATTTCTAGAGTTCCCGGACTAGTGGATGAGCGTCATTTTTTATTGGTCCAACTGAAGGCATGGACATAGGCTGTTATGGCCGAGTAGGGACTTCCGGACGTAACCAATTCATGATCGAGCGAACAACTGGCGTTTGTAAGTTCACTCTTGGGAGCGCGATTGTAAATTTATAAGTGCTAAAACTTTCTCTTAGTCACGGGGGTGTTTTCATGTTTTCGAGATCGCGGACGTAGGTGTGCGTGGATGATCATGAAGGGGTCGAGCGTTTGTATGTTAACGTGTTTGCCACTTGCGCTAGCGTGTATGTAACATCGCATGTATAAATTTGATTTTACAACCGTGTCGCATATTCGTATGTATTCTCGAATGATCGCGCGCAGACCTTTGATGTTTAATTTCTAGTGGTACCGATGCTACAAGAGAGTCTGTTTCCCCATATCACTAGGGTTCCTGGTCATGTCACCATGCAACGTGTTGTTTAGTGAATATGAGCGTCATTTTTTTTATTGGTTCAACTGAAATCATAAGGCTAGGCTGCTAGGACCGATGGTAGTGACTTCCGGACGTGAACGATTCAAGATCGCACGCGGCGGGTTAACACTTAGGACTGGTGGTATCCAACGGGGAAAAACGATCGGAAATGCTGAGTGAAGCTAAGCAATCATGTGAAAAAAATTCCCCCCAGAGGCGAGATTCGAACTCGCAACCTTTGAGACTCCGACCCAATACACTAACCCTTATGCTATCCCATCCCTGGGTATGGTGACATCCCAGAAAGAACATATGATTATCCCACTGGCGACGGTGATCGCACCCTGCCTAAAAAGCGAGAATCACACACAACGGCAGCTGATCACTCCAACACATTTAATCTATTTAATTTCCCCGCTAGATACCAAGGCCCGGGTTTTTATTATCGTCTGATGTCTAATTTTTAGTTCATTACCCATCGTACTTCGGTGGGTGGCAGAGCTAATGAAGACTGTCGATTTCTAGTCCCTTGCCCAGTGAACAGAGGTATGACGGGAGCGAACCCGCCCCACAGTGGGCAAAAAGCGACCCCCAGAGGCACTTAATTAGTCGCCGCGGGATTCCTATCATAATTTATATATGAAAAGTTGCGGAATTTGATAAGAAATCAAACGCACCTAGTTTGGTCCACTGCACGCATCTGTGGCCAGAGTCACGGGGGTTTGAGTACCCGGAATATTCCGGTATTAGACAAAAAGTGATTCCCAGAGGCACTCAATTAGTCGCCGTGGGATTCCTATCATAATTTATATATGAAAAGTTGCGGAATTTGATAAGAAATCAAACGCACCTAGTTTGGTCCACTGCACGCATCTTTGACCAGAGTTAGGGGGTTTGAGTACCCGGAGAACTCCCGGTATTAGGCAAAAAGTGATTTCCAGAGGCACTAAATTAGTTGCCGCGGGATTTCTATAATAATTTATATATGAAAAGTTGCGGAATTTGATAAGAAATCAAATGCAACTGGTTTGGTCCACTGCACGCATCTGTGGCCAGAGTCACGGGGGTTTGAGTACCCGGAGTATTCCGGTATTAGACAAAAAGTGACTCCCAGAGGCACTCAATTAGTCGCCGCGGGATTCCTATCATAATTTATATATGAAAAGTTGCGGAATTTGATAAGAAATCAAACGCAATTGGTTCGGTTCATTGCACGCATCTGTGGCCAAAGTCACGAGTGTTTGAGTACCCGGAGTATTCCGGTATTAGACAAAATGTGATTCCCAGAGGCACTCAATTTGTCGCCGCGGGATTTATATCATGATTTATATATGAAAAGTTGCGGAATTTGAAATAAGAAATCTAACGCAACTGGTTTGGTCTACTGCACACATCTGTGGCCAGAGTCACGGGAATTTTAGTATCCGAAGAATTTCTGGTATTAGAGTAAAGTAGTAAAACTGCCAAAATATACGACTTTGTTCGTTTTTATTTCAGTTTCTAGGTGTTAACAATCTTGGTGAAAAACAATCTAAACTTTGAGTAATTTAATTTCTTTTCCGATAGTACCGTAACCCGGGGTGACATTGATCACTTTTCGAAGTAATCATTACATATACATTTTTTCAAGTTTAATATTTTTAAACCATGTACTTATGTACGAAGTACATGATTGGATGGTTTCACCTGAAATTCTCTACTTACTACTATTTTTTCAAAAAACCTTAAAATTTGAAGTCCGTTTTCATATTCCGGGGTGGCTTTGATAACCTGTATATTCACCCACATTAAGTTCTTGATGTCAATGTTTTTCATTCAAATGTTTGTTTAAACTAATTTTAAATCGATACCCATTGTTAAATAGATGTTAATTGGCATTGTATACAGCATTTCACTATACTGTAAAATTCAAATGACCAAAATTCGTGTAAATCGGGTCTAACTAGAATAAAAGTATCTAAAAACTTATTTAACTGCTAAATTTGTTTTATTTCAGCGGTTTATCAATTAACAAAGATTTTCATCCATTTTAACATATTGGAGTATTGCACATAAAAAAATTTGAGAATTTTAGCTTGAAATAATTTGAAATAGTTGCTAACTAGTTTTACAAAACATTTTTCTAAAATTAAGCAAGCTCTCAAAAATCGATTTGGCACATCCGATACCAAAGAAAAATAAAAACTCGTTTGGAATTTACTATTCTAGCTAAAATCTAAGATTTATTTGTTGTATAAAAAATAGATGCTTTTAGAAGCTTCGTCAAAATAAGATAAAGTAAAAGTTAAGATTTTTGCATACTTTGTACTAATAAATCGAATAATGTACTCAAAAAGTATAATAAATCACTACTTTATAGTAAAACTCATTACAAATTTGAATGATTAGGTAGACTATTCTAGCTAAATATGTAATCTACGAAAAAAGTTTCGAGTGATCAAAATCACCCCGACGATTAATGTCACGTTATTATAATTACCGAAGCGTGATGTCTATAATATAATATGGCTTCATTTTCAGAAAAAAAAATGGCCAAAAATTTTTTTCTGAGACACCTTTATGTGTAAAAACCTTACTACTGCCCTCACGGAAAATAGCAGCGAAAAAATACTTTTTTATTGAATTCAATCGGAAAAGTAATCAACTTACTCCAAATTTAGTTCATTCCTCACGAAGATACCCAAATACACTACACTCTCCTATTACCACACTCCCCTAAATTCCATAAATAATCCCCAAAACTAAAATGAAAACGAATAAAGTCGAATATTTTGGCAGTTTTACTACTTTACCATAATACCAGGAATTCTTCAGATACTAAAACCCCTTTGACTCTGGTCACAGATGCGTGCAGTGGATCAGTTGCGTTAGATTTCTTATCAAATTCCGCAACTTTTCATATATAAATCATAATAGGAATCCCGCGGCAACTAATTGAGTGCCTCTGGGAATCACTTTTTATCTAATACCGGAATACTCCGGGTACTCAAACCCCCGTGACTCTGGCCACAGATGCGTGCAGTGGACCAAACTAGGTGCGTTTGATTTCTTATCAAATTCCGCAACTTTTCATATATAAATTACGATAGGAAACCTGCGGCGATCAGTTAAGTGCCTCTGGGAATCAATTTTTGTCTAATACCGGAATACTCCGGGTACTCAAACCCCCGTGACTCTGGCCACAGATGTGTGCAGTGGACCAAACCAGTTGCATTTGATTTCCTATCAAATTCCGCAACTTTTCATATATAAATTATTATAGAAATCCCGCGGCGACTAATTGAGTGCCTCTGGAAATCACTTTTTGCCTAACACCGGGAGTTCTCCGGTTACTCAAACCCCCCTAGCTCTGGCCACAGATGCGTGCAGTGGACCAAGCCAGTTGCGTTTGATTTCTTATCAAATTCCGCAACTTTTCATGTATAAATTATGATACGAAACCTGCGGCGATCAGTTAAGTGCCTGTGAGAATCATTTTTCTCTAATATCGGAATACTCCGGGTACTCAAACCCCCGTGACTCTGGCCACAGATGCGTGCAGTGGACCAAACCAGTTGCATTTGATTTCTTATCAAATTCCGCAACTTTTCATATATAAATTATTATAGAAATCCCGCGGCAACTAATTTAGTGCCTCTGGAAATCACTTTTTGCCTAATACCGGGAGTTCTCCGGGTACTCAAACCCCCCTAGCTCTGGCCACAGATGCGTGCAGTGGACCAAACTAGGTGCGTTTGATTTCTTATCTAATTCCGCAACTTTTCATATATAAATTATGATAGGAATCCCGCGGCGACTAATTAAGTGCCTCTGGGGGTAGCTTTTTGCCCACTGTGCGCCCGTTCGAATTAAACTAATAATTCAATTTTTGGTCTTTTGGCTTAAGTGCCAATACCTTATTTTAGAACTGGTGGTATCCAACTCAGTCTCAGTTACGAGTTCGAATCTCGCCTCCGGGGGGATTTTTTCCCATGATTCCTTAGCTTCACTCAACATTTCCGATCGTTTTTCCCCGTTGGATACCAACAGTCCTAAAATAAGGTATTGGCACTTAAGTCAAAAGACCAAAAATTATTGGGTTAATACTTGCTGCGTTCGTTAATTTATAGGTGGTAAAACGTTCACTTAATTATCGAAGTATCTTAATGGTGGCGAGATCGCGGGCGTAGGTATGTGTGGATGATTGCATTTTCTTGTTCGCGTTTGTGATCATTTATTCGGGAAGGCTACGAACATTTGTACGTTTGCGTCAGTAAATAATTGAACCTTAATTGATCTATTTCGATCTTCCCGAATGAATCGAATCGAATGCACAAATTGAACACCGGAAGGATTATCCACTATTCTATCATATATGCCAGTTCTGCATCCATTCCCTGTCCTGCTGTCACAACTAGTCAGACGAACATATACACAGATAAACATACGACTAGCACATAACAACTCTCTCGGTCTCCTCGATGGACCACTATCGTGGCGTAATGCAATAACCAAAGAAATTGTCTGTCTGGGGTTCTTTAGCACTGATGCACAAAATATGTTTAATGATGTTTGCCATACTGTCAAATTCATCTACGAAGGGGGGGGGGGGGGGGAGTCATAAAATTAATTCTTTATGTGATAAAAACAGTCACTCTGATAAGGGCGGGTTTTTCGACCAGAAATGCAATTTTGGTTTCGGAAACCTTCCTTTTTTCTTCTTTGGCAGCAGAACGGCCTGGATGTTAGGCAACACTCCATCCTGGAGGTAATGGTCACACCGGAGATCTCGTTGTACGTGTGTGGTCACGAAGGCAATACGAATAACACGCCTTTTGCAAAACACCTCCCACTCGGTTCATTCTACATCGTTCACGAAAAGGGCGGGCCTACGAACGAACGAAACATAAAAAAGGACTAACCTTCGTTTCTCAACGGTCGAATATAAAACATAGGACCAGTGTTTTCTATCATTGGTTGTTAATCGCTAATTATGAATTTGTTCGTTTGTTATGGCAGAAAATAGCCGCTAATTTCTATATTGGCCATTTGTGTATTAGGGCTAAAAACAGTTAAATATTTATCTTAACCGCTTGTTTGATTACCAAGGCAGAAAACGGCCAATTATTTCAGTACTTGCTGTTATTGCACATTATTGTACACGGTGGGAATTTATTTTGTTTATTAAGGCAAAAACCCGTTTAGTTTAGATTTAGCAGCAGAAATTTTTGAAACGAGCCTCCGTTATGAAACGTTAGGAGTATTCCACTTCAAAAAGTTTTTGTTAATTTCAAATATGTAACTAAGTATATGTAAAATACTATTGACATGCCTCACCAGTTTACACGACACGTTATCTTTTGTCTTCTGCTGGTAGGAGTTGTGTTTAGGAAGAGTTACTACGAATCGCTTCAGTCTACCAACATAAGTAAATAAAATAAATAAAAACATGCCTCACGGCAAAGACAGTCATGTCCCTCTTTACCAAAGAATAGTCCGTAAGTTTTTAAACCTGTTTCTAATGACCCTGTCACTTCTAGTTTTCCGAGATGACTACATACTAGTCGAACAAAAAAATGAAAAAAAGGTAAATCTTTATTTCAGCAGAATTATAAATATTTTAGCTACTTCTCGTAAATCGCTTCGATTTCTTGTCCTCTTTAGCACAGTTCAACGTGTTCATTCCGACCGCTGCATAAGAATCGGATTCAAACTATCTTGAAATTCATGTTCCATAACGGAAAGTTGAACCAATATTTTCCGTCAAATTTCTTTAATGATTTTTTTTAATGATTAGCATTAAAACAAAATAGCAAAATAATTTTTGCTGTGAACAACTTATTGCTGAATGCTCACTCATAAGTGTTCGCACGAAAACTAAATAATTCAAGCATTTTGTGTATCTGAATCCATGAATATAAAAATATTTTGACACCAGAAAATATGACGAATTCTAACGATTCATAAGGGGAAAAAATTACTACTGTTATATGTACTAGCAAATCATATCTGAAGTAGAGCTCATTGACCTTACTACAATAAAGGGACTATGTGTTGACAGTAGCTAGACTAGGAATAGTAGCTCCCAGTTTTGACTAATCAGTTCGATACCGTGAAATATGTTGCTGTTAATTATGACCTAGTTTACATTCAGGGTTGTCTTCATGTTGAACGGATGCCTTTAAATAGTTTGAATCAATCATTCCCATATCCATTAAAATTGTCGGAAATGGGGAGAGAAAGCTAGCTTGCAATACATCCCTATGTCAGGAATGGACAGTCTTAGCCAACCGTCTTACAACCAAGGATGCAAAATGCCTACCTTTTCTACGGCTGTATTTTTTTGCCTACATTCTCCTTTCTCATACGACGCTGCTGTCGCTAGTGCAGGATTCCCAGCGCTGTACGGCAGCCTGTAAGCAAAGCAGTAACATGACAAAAAATACTGCCCCCAGTACAGCTACCAGACGCGAGCGGTACTGCCTCTCTTACATTATTTTCCACTTTTTAATATTTTTAATCTATTTAATATTTTTAATCACAAATGACGACAATGAATGTGGTTCATTTACTCCACGACCGGCATCAACGCTTTCGTGTGAGGGCCTCTCCCTTTGACTATGCAGAGAAAAGTATACAAAGCGAGAGAACAAACTTTATCACGCCACACTCTCACCGAGCAGTCGAAGTACAGCAGCAAAACAAAAAAATATTTTACTGCTGTACGGAAAACTGTATTCGGTTTGGCTACCGTTCTGGCAAGAGCAGTTTTGATGCGTCGCTGTAGCGGGCTGTACGGCTTGTGCAAATGTAAATATACCGGAAAAAATGTAGTTTACCGGTACCGTTCGCATCCCTGCTTACTACTGCTTACCATGGCCAGCAGTATGATTAGACGTAAACAGCGACAAGAAATGGTTTGGTTTGATTTGTTCGAATCCCTGACTCGATGCGAAACCGGTAATGCCAAATTTTAAAAACCCGGACCCGACAATATCGAATCACAAGGATCTCGATTTTTTTTCGGCAAATCCTGGATAAAATCGATACCGAATTTTTTCGGAGTGATCTAAATAGAATGATTATAAACCCGAGACAATTCCAAAACACTCTCACGTCAAGGATCTCGGAGTCATCATGGATTCGGCAATAGTCTTCAAACCAAATACTGCATACATGGTGGATAAGGCATCATGACTGCTTGGGTTCATCTTCCAAATAGCGAAAAACTTTAGGGACGTATCCTGTTTAAAATCACTCTACTGGTTCGCTCAACAGTACAATATTGTTCTATTGTTTGAAATCCGTACTACCAGAACGGCGTTGACAGAATCGAGGCCGTAAAACAAATTTCAGGTGCCGAGCTACGAAAACCGTTGTCAGTTAAGTTTCAAAGAACTTTGGACGAGCGTCTATAGCTTTGCCACCGGTTTATGCATATAAAACCTTTTCAAATTCTAAAAGAAGAATATCAATCGATTTGTTAGATCGATACGATTCAAATAATAGAAAATAGCTGCTGGCAAAATTCTGGACCTAACTAAATAGTGCTACTGAAAAAGTTGCGTTGATTTTTTGTCACACTAGCATACTGTGTACACTGGTGCCTTTGAAAAAGTGACTGTACACTGTACAGTCACTTTTTCAAAGGCACCATTTCGCCTGGTCAATTGTTTTTCAAGCAACTATTTTGCATAATTTGAATCTATCACGATTCAAATTATGCAAAATAGTTGCATAATTTGAATCGTGAAAATTGACTGATATTCTCTTTTAGAGTGTTTATATGAATGAACCGGTGGCAAAGCTGTACAGAATTTTTCCGACGTATAATAACGGGTGTTCAATAAAAAAAGAGAATGATTTCAATACCTTTCTGTAATTAAAGTAAAGAGCATAATTTTTTTTTCTGTCCAAGAGAATTGCTCTCTGGACTTCCTAGAAACGAGTGGCATGTTTCTTTTCGCTCGGGTGCTGTCAATTCAATCGAAGGTGGCATCAAAACAGCAAGTGCTCCGCGAGCGTGTTGTACGGTTTTACGAAACGCATCGTGGAAAAAAGTTTACGGCAGACCACTTTCGAGACGAAAACGTGCCTGCGAGTACAATTTACCGGATCCTGGTACCCCTGCGCGTGGAGCGGAAGGCCGGTAGCAGTCGTCCGGGGAAGATAATGACCAAAAAGAAGAAGGAAGCGTTGAAAAAGCTGTACGGCAACAAGAATGGAACGAGCTTGCGTGACGCTGGCCGACAATATCCCTGCTCCCATACATTGATTCACTGAGCCCTTTCCGTTCTCGAAGACCCACATTCCAGGAAATAACAGCTACTATTCCAGTGACAAGTACAATATAAGTTTGAGCATACATTTGAAAAAAAAATATACTATTCATCGCCATGTCGGACAGAGAGATTTCAAAGCCGTGGTTCAAGCCATCAATCAACAAGTGTACCAGGAGAAGTGTCTTGAGAAAATTCTTCTGCCGTTCTTACAGGAACATCATGCGGATGGGAAGTACGACTTCTGGCCGGACAAGGCGTCTTTCCATTACGCCAAGAATACGCTGGAGTATCTTGAGAGGAAAAAGATACCGTACGTGTCGAATGAAAGGAACCCGACCAATTTGCCCCAGTGCCGTCCCATTGAGGATTTTTTCGGCTCCCTCAGTGACCTAGTGTACAAAAATAATTGGCGGGCCAAGGATACGAAGCAGTTGACCAGCAGGATCCGGAATTGTATTCGGAAGATGGACGTCAGTGCCGCCTGACGTTCTTGTGAGAGCATCGCGACTAAGTTGCGTCGCGCGGCTGACCAGGGCCCCTCTCCAATATTCTTTGACTTTGTTTTTAATAAAAAAAATACTGAATTCTTTGAATTTTTTGTTTTTTGACTACATGATTAAAGAAATTCTTATGTTTTTTTGAACACTCGTTATCTAGTGTTCAATTCTTACACATGCTCAAAGAAAGTAACTTGAGCCTTAATACAGCTCGACACTGTAGGCATCCGGAGGGACACTTCTCGAGACCTCTTCGTCTCGAACTTACTGCCACTTTTTCAAATGCACCATTTCGCCCAGTCAATTGTTTTTCCACCAACTATTTTGCATAATTTGAATCATGATAGTCTAATAAATCGACTGATATTCTCTTTTAGAGTGTTTTATATGGATAAACTGGTGGCAAAGCTGTACACAATTTTTCCGGCGTATAATAACGGGTGTTCAATAAAAAAGAGAATAATTTCAATACCTTTCTGTAATTAAAGTAAAGAGCATATTTTTTTTCTGTCCAAGAGAATTGTTCTCTGGACTTCCTAGAAATGGGTTGCATGTTTCTTTACGCTTGGGTGCTGTCAATTCAATCGAAGGTGGCATCAAAACAGCAAGTACTCTGCGAGCGTGTTGTACGGTTTTACGAAACGCATCGTGGAAAAAAAGTTTACGGCAGACCACTTTCGAGACGAAAACGTGCCTGCGAGTACAGTTTACCGGATCCTGGCACCCCTGAGCGTGGAGCGGAAGCCCGGTAACAGCCGTCCGGGTAAGATAATGACCAAAAAAAAGAAGGAAGCGTTGAAAAAGCTGTTCGACAACAAGAATGGAATGAGCTTGCGTGACGCTGGCCGACAATATCTCTCCTCCTATACCTTGATTCACTGAACCATTTCCGTTCCCGAAGACCCACATTCCAGGAAATAACAGCTACTATTCCAGTGACAAGTACAATATAAGTTTGAGGATTCATTTGAAAAAAATTTATACTATTCATCGCCATGTCGGACAGAGAGATTTCAAAGCCGTGGTTCAAGCCATCAATCAACAAGTGTACCAGGAGAAGTGTCTTGAGAAAATCCTTCTGCCGTTCTTACAGGAACATCATGCGGATGGGAAGTACGACTTCTGGCCGGACAAGGCGTCTTCCCATTACGCCAAAAAGACGCTGGAGTATCTTGAGCAGAGAAAGATACCGTACGTGTCGAATGAAAGGAACCCGACCAATTTGCCCCAGTGCCGTCCCATTGAGGATTTTTTCGGCTCCCTCAGTGACCTAGTTGCGTTGCGTTGCGTTGCGTTATGACGATGATTTTGGCGGATTGCACACTGACTTCATCATGTTTGACTGCTGATTATCTAATAAGAGTTACTTAGGAAGTGGTAAGTAGGAATTCATACCAATCCGACCCATATTAAAACCTCAACAGCATGATAGCCATCATTGCCGGCCGCCCCCATCTCCATCGTTCACGGGGAAGGATAAAGGATAAGGTAGACAGGAAGTGTTGATGCTCCACCTACTTAACGGAAGGACGACGATTCATCAGACTCTTCCATAGGTGTCGCGGAGTTGGTGGTTTGGAAGGGAATCAGGTCTAGGATTCGCTCCAAGCAAACCTGTTTAAAATCACTCTACTGGTTCGCTCAACAGTACAATATTGTTCTATTGTTTGAAATCCGTACTACCAGAACGGCGTTGACAGAATCGAGGCCGTAAAACAAATTTCAGGTGCCGAGCTACGAAAACCGTTGTCAGTTAAGTTTCAAAGAACTTTGGACGAGCGTCTATAGCTTTGCCACCGGTTTATGCATATAAAACCTTTTCAAATTCTAAAAGAAGAATATCAATCGATTTGTTAGATCGATACGATTCAAATAATAGAAAATAGCTGCTGGCAAAATTCTGGACCTAACTAAATAGTGCTACTGAAAAAGTTGCGTTGATTTTTTGTCACACTAGCATACTGTGTACACTGGTGCCTTTGAAAAAGTGACTGTACACTGTACAGTCACTTTTTCAAAGGCACCATTTCGCCTGGTCAATTGTTTTTCAAGCAACTATTTTGCATAATTTGAATCTATCACGATTCAAATTATGCAAAATAGTTGCATAATTTGAATCGTGAAAATTGACTGATATTCTCTTTTAGAGTGTTTATATGAATGAACCGGTGGCAAAGCTGTACAGAATTTTTCCGACGTATAATAACGGGTGTTCAATAAAAAAAGAGAATGATTTCAATACCTTTCTGTAATTAAAGTAAAGAGCATAATTTTTTTTTCTGTCCAAGAGAATTGCTCTCTGGACTTCCTAGAAACGAGTGGCATGTTTCTTTTCGCTCGGGTGCTGTCAATTCAATCGAAGGTGGCATCAAAACAGCAAGTGCTCCGCGAGCGTGTTGTACGGTTTTACGAAACGCATCGTGGAAAAAAGTTTACGGCAGACCACTTTCGAGACGAAAACGTGCCTGCGAGTACAATTTACCGGATCCTGGTACCCCTGCGCGTGGAGCGGAAGGCCGGTAGCAGTCGTCCGGGGAAGATAATGACCAAAAAGAAGAAGGAAGCGTTGAAAAAGCTGTACGGCAACAAGAATGGAACGAGCTTGCGTGACGCTGGCCGACAATATCCCTGCTCCCATACATTGATTCACTGAGCCCTTTCCGTTCTCGAAGACCCACATTCCAGGAAATAACAGCTACTATTCCAGTGACAAGTACAATATAAGTTTGAGCATACATTTGAAAAAAAAATATACTATTCATCGCCATGTCGGACAGAGAGATTTCAAAGCCGTGGTTCAAGCCATCAATCAACAAGTGTACCAGGAGAAGTGTCTTGAGAAAATTCTTCTGCCGTTCTTACAGGAACATCATGCGGATGGGAAGTACGACTTCTGGCCGGACAAGGCGTCTTTCCATTACGCCAAGAATACGCTGGAGTATCTTGAGAGGAAAAAGATACCGTACGTGTCGAATGAAAGGAACCCGACCAATTTGCCCCAGTGCCGTCCCATTGAGGATTTTTTCGGCTCCCTCAGTGACCTAGTGTACAAAAATAATTGGCGGGCCAAGGATACGAAGCAGTTGACCAGCAGGATCCGGAATTGTATTCGGAAGATGGACGTCAGTGCCGCCTGACGTTCTTGTGAGAGCATCGCGACTAAGTTGCGTCGCGCGGCTGACCAGGGCCCCTCTCCAATATTCTTTGACTTTGTTTTTAATAAAAAAAATACTGAATTCTTTGAATTTTTTGTTTTTTGACTACATGATTAAAGAAATTCTTATGTTTTTTTGAACACTCGTTATCTAGTGTTCAATTCTTACACATGCTCAAAGAAAGTAACTTGAGCCTTAATACAGCTCGACACTGTAGGCATCCGGAGGGACACTTCTCGAGACCTCTTCGTCTCGAACTTACTGCCACTTTTTCAAATGCACCATTTCGCCCAGTCAATTGTTTTTCCACCAACTATTTTGCATAATTTGAATCATGATAGTCTAATAAATCGACTGATATTCTCTTTTAGAGTGTTTTATATGGATAAACTGGTGGCAAAGCTGTACACAATTTTTCCGGCGTATAATAACGGGTGTTCAATAAAAAAGAGAATAATTTCAATACCTTTCTGTAATTAAAGTAAAGAGCATATTTTTTTTCTGTCCAAGAGAATTGTTCTCTGGACTTCCTAGAAATGGGTTGCATGTTTCTTTACGCTTGGGTGCTGTCAATTCAATCGAAGGTGGCATCAAAACAGCAAGTACTCTGCGAGCGTGTTGTACGGTTTTACGAAACGCATCGTGGAAAAAAAGTTTACGGCAGACCACTTTCGAGACGAAAACGTGCCTGCGAGTACAGTTTACCGGATCCTGGCACCCCTGAGCGTGGAGCGGAAGCCCGGTAACAGCCGTCCGGGTAAGATAATGACCAAAAAAAAGAAGGAAGCGTTGAAAAAGCTGTTCGACAACAAGAATGGAATGAGCTTGCGTGACGCTGGCCGACAATATCTCTCCTCCTATACCTTGATTCACTGAACCATTTCCGTTCCCGAAGACCCACATTCCAGGAAATAACAGCTACTATTCCAGTGACAAGTACAATATAAGTTTGAGGATTCATTTGAAAAAAATTTATACTATTCATCGCCATGTCGGACAGAGAGATTTCAAAGCCGTGGTTCAAGCCATCAATCAACAAGTGTACCAGGAGAAGTGTCTTGAGAAAATCCTTCTGCCGTTCTTACAGGAACATCATGCGGATGGGAAGTACGACTTCTGGCCGGACAAGGCGTCTTCCCATTACGCCAAAAAGACGCTGGAGTATCTTGAGCAGAGAAAGATACCGTACGTGTCGAATGAAAGGAACCCGACCAATTTGCCCCAGTGCCGTCCCATTGAGGATTTTTTCGGCTCCCTCAGTGACCTAGTTGCGTTGCGTTGCGTTGCGTTGCGTTATGACGATGATTTTGGCGGATTGCACACTGACTTCATCATGTTTGACTGCTGATTATCTAATAAGAGTTACTTAGGAAGTGGTAAGTAGGAATTCATACCAATCCGACCCATATTAAAACCTCAACAGCATGATAGCCATCATTGCCGGCCGCCCCCATCTCCATCGTTCACGGGGAAGGATAAAGGATAAGGTAGACAGGAAGTGTTGATGCTCCACCTACTTAACGGAAGGACGACGATTCATCAGACTCTTCCATAGGTGTCGCGGAGTTGGTGGTTTGGAAGGGAATCAGGTCTAGGATTCGCTCCAAGCAAACGATGCGACCTGTAAAGCATATTTTATTAGGTAGTTGTTTAGTTAGTCTTCGAGTGCACGATCATTCGAAAAAGAGATGATCTTGTTTAGTTTTTGGTTATTTTTAAACTCTGGGCAGCCGGCTACCGAGAGTATACTATGTTCCCTAAACAAAAACAATTTGAACTCCACACAGCCGATCGTGGGAGTATTGCCTGGAAAAGCTAATCTTATCTGCGTAATGGGCCGGATCACTATTTATTGCAACAGTATTTGGACAGAACTCGCTACTTCTTCTCTACGATATATTTATTGGCTTGAAAACTACCAAGTGACAGCATATTATACTGGCAAAAATAGCGCGAGATGTTATAAATCAAGGAAAGTATTTCTTATTTTCCATATCGGATTGTTTGTGGAATACAAGTATACGAGCGATAATACCGAACACTGAAGGGAAATATAAAGGATTGTTAACCTGATGCACGGGCTTGTTAGCAATAACGCTTGGACTCGCGTGGAGGCATGAGATAAGAAACTTGTAAGAATTTTGCTATCCCACCGTTTGACTACCAGAATGGATGGGAGAACAGTAATACTAGCAAATACCGACTACCATAAGAGCGGTGCAAATTTGAACGAGTGACGTAGAGTACTGCACTGAAAAAAGGACCAGGAGTGCGATTTTACGAAGTTTTAGCTTCCGATGGCCCTACATTTGCTGACAAAGTGAAGTTCTTGAATGTTGAGATTTTTATTACTGTTTAGAAAAGCAAAAGTATCATAAAGCTAGTGTCAGGCCTTCATGAGACCTCAAGAAGTCACTTTTGGAGGTATTCGTAAATGTAGATTTGTCGGTAGACGGTTCCAAATATAATAGAAAAATACCTAATTTAACAACAACTACAGATCACTTGCAACATAAAAAGCTTTTTGTGAAATTCGACAGCTCCATCTTAGGCCAATTCAATAAATTTCCTACATGAAAGTTTCCATTTTTTAAAAACGGTTTTTAAACCAAAGCTTTGGAAGTTAAACCTTGGCGTGGAAGTGCCGGTATATTAATATATTCTGTTACTTAGTGTAGAATTAGATTTCGTCATTTACGGCTAATATACAACCGCCAGAAGAAACTTAAAACGTTGGTACACAATCAAGAAAGGCGAATCAGAAAAGGTATATGTCAGTGATTCACTAAATACAGACTGGAAAGAGGGTAATATGGAAAACCTTAAGGTCCGTCCAGATTAAGTCTTCGGTACGGAGCAAAACCTCGGCCTAGGAACTCCTAGCATGTTGTTAGTCGCCTCTTACGACATGGGAGCAGTTCCCAGAGGTTTTATTCTTGGTTGAAATAGTGCAAAAAGATTTCAGCCCGCCGGACACCACACGGCTTTTTCGGCTCCCTCAGTGACCTAGTGTACAAAAATAATTGGCGGGCCAAGGATACGAAGCAGTTGACCACCAGGATCCGGAATTGTATTCGGAAGATGGACGTCAGTGCCGCCTGACGTTCTTGTGAGAGCATCGCGACTAAGTTGCGTCGCGCGGCTGACCAGGGCCCCTCTCCAATATTCTTTGACTTTGTTTTTAATAAAAAAAAACTGAATTCTTTGAATTTTTTGTTTTTTGACTACATGATTAAAGAAATTCTTATGTTTTTTTGAACACTCGTTATCTAGTGTTCAATTCTTACACATGCTCAAAGAAAGTAACTTGAGCCTTAATACAGCTCGACACTGTAGGCATCCGGAGGGACACTTCTCGAGACCTCTTCGTCTCGAACTTACTGTCTGCCAGGGTGGATTGTCTTACAATCCTCGGATGCCTGGATCTTCAGGCCCGCGTTCGAGCTCTATGAAATAACTCTCTTTTGCGATTTTCGTTCAGGAGCACCAACTATGGTCGCCAGATCGCTGTTAGCTGACTTCAGCGTATTTTTAACAGTGTGGTGACGACTTTTGCCTTCATCCTGACGAGGGATTAGATAAAACCTAAAATATCTGCTTTCCTGAAATCCATTGGGGACAAGGGGGTCTGTTGGTGAAGATACACTAAATAAACAAATAAACAAATATTGCGGAGACATTTTTTCCTTGGCATTTACAACGGTGTTTGTGTAGTGAAAATGTGTCTAACTCAGACAACGCAACGCACTTATGACATTCGTACTCTCGTGGGTCAGTTTTTATAAAATAACCTGGAAAACGACACGCGCAAGCATCCGAAAAAGAACATCAACCACATTTATTTAAAAATGTGACGATTGCAGCATTGGAAGCCAACATTACTCGAGTAATTAACCGGATGCTACTTAAAATGCTCGAAAGTGTCATCAAAAATTGGACCATTCGAATGGACCACATCAAGCGCTGCTGTAGCCAACATTTAAAAAAAATTCTTTCTGACAATAAATAGCAAAGAATGAACTTTCGAGAGATAATAAAGATTTCTCGATTTAATTCATTTTCTAATTTTTTTAACTGGTTTAAAAAAAACTCGTGATGAATCACCCTGTAGCTTTTGCTCACGTGTGTTCGCCGCACCAGGTATGCATCATTTTCTAAGCAAACAGAATGCATCACAACTGAAGAAAGTTTTCTTGTGAATGGCAAACGAACGGTTCGTGAACCGTTTTTCCTTTTCCAATCCCTGGATGTAGTATGAACATCGTTCATATTTATTTTATTTTGCCTATTTGCAGTGCAGCGTGGTACCTTATCCTAGCAGCATATCCTTTTCCAGATTAACGACATCAGCACTGCCGCCTGCAAGCAAACTGTAAAAAGTTCAGTCCGGCCTCCGACGAATGCTGGCTTATCGGAGGCGCAGTTAATGAACAATCTAATTAAGCCGAAGAGCAGCTAGACGCGATGATACTATCAGGCAGGGGCGATTTTATTATCTAACTTTAAATATTTTATGTTCACTTATCTCGGACCGTTTCCCGAGCCCGCTGATGGCGTTAACCTCGTGGCGTGCCAAACATACGTAGTTTAGTCCGATACATCACATTTCTCGGCTCCGGCATCAGGCACATACTCATCGACACGGCTATAGGCTCACGGGACTGTTCGTTTTTTGGTTCATGTGGGTTTGTTCCGTGCATCGAAGGTAATCTGTGTTTTCACAACCGTTATTTTTGGCTTGCTTTAGTAGATCGCAACAACAGAATACACGAAAAAAGCTTGCGAAAAATATCGAAGGTACTTGAAAATATAATTGGAGGGGTTTAATTTTCTTTTGTGCATTCCAACCTTTGGACCATGGTGTATTCCTGACTTTCTGGGCAGTCTGGTTAAGCGGAACGGGGGTTTTCTGTTGTAAATTACCTGTGGACAGGGATTTTTTTAACTTTTAAATCGTTTCATGTGTCGAAGATTTAATCTTGCTCCTTTAAGTCCAACGAAAATAATTTCCTATCCCGTGATTCGACTATTTCGGCGGTGGCGCCTCTTTCCGTAATTGCATTTTGTTGGAAATTTTTGGTGTTTCCCTGAGAGCAAACTAGAACGACGAGCCTTCTCGGCTAATTACATGCAGCAGAGGGCTCTCGGCACTGGAAGAATTAAAATTTACGAGCTGAAAAGTCCTCCCTTGTTCCGTTCTATATCCGTTTACAACACCGGCAGCACGAATCGGGGAACATTAATCTTGCTTGTCTTCGTCCAAGCGGAAAATCGAATCGATTGTTGTCGTATTTATAACTGGCAAAAATTAGTGTTTATTTGTCAAGGGTTTACGGGTTACCTCAAAATTGGTTTCGCGGCTTGTTGGGAGCATGAATTTATTGCTCTGTCTGAAATATTGTGTTTTAAAAAATGACATTATACACATCAATTGAAGTTTAACTGTTTTACGACTGATCTCGTTGAAATAATGAAAAATGACCTTTAGAAAGCACCGGTAAGAGAAACAACTGAAAGAGAGAGACCGGTCTGGCCAAGATTTATGCTTCCTACAGGGGAAAACCATTTTTGCTTTCCCGGCTAAATCCTAGACACGCTTACGTTTGTCAACGAAATCTCGCCTGACTGTGTGGCACAAAAAACACATGTGGCCCTCAGGTGAACAGGAAGCTTCCACAGCATTGGCGAAACGGATTCAGGGGGCGCCGCTGGTCCGGAAGAAGGAAGAACGTGCGGTGACGGGACGAGAAAAGGGTTCAGACTATTTTGCTTGTGTGCAAACCACGAAATCCCTTCCCGTCAAGCCAATGTTTTGGGGTTGCCCAACAGGATGGGTTAAAACGATGTGCACAAATCGGTGCAAGGTGCTTGGCGCTAGTGATGGTCAAAAAGCGTAATGTGTCAAATAAATCTTTGTTAGTTCATTATGTTTTTTTTTTGTTCGCGAAATGCGTCTCTCGGTGCATTTGAAATAGCACAGGGGAATGCCTCCGGCTGTGGAAGACACTCGGTTGTGAAATTTCTGATCTCTTTTACGTTTACTCCTAGCTACCTAGCATTGTGAAATTGCTGACAACTTCAAGTTTGTTTGCATGCTAGCATGAAATAAAGACCGAAGATTTTTGAACACTGTGTAAAGAATTGATAAAAAAGTTTTCGAAATATTTTTTGTTCAGAAAATCGTTCAGGAAAAATTTGCAAAATACGTCCAATCTTCGAACAGCATTTCATTATACAAAAGAAATTTTGGCGAAAATGACTTGAAAAATGGGGGAAATTATTTGCAAAATTGGGTGAGACCCGGTTGTAAAACGCTCATGTTTCCAGTTATGAAACTCGTGAAATATTTTCACGAGCATATATCGCCATTATCATCGCCATCGTGGCCGGGCAGTCCGGATATTCCGAATTATGACCGAATGCATTTTAGATTTTCAGGTTACTCGATCATCTTCTTCGATTGCACATTATATTGCCCAGAGAAATAACAAATCCATCGGTCTCTGTTTCAAATTTGAATCAAATAGGACAAGTATAGCTAGTGGACCAACGCACAAAATGTGCAATTCCATGCCTTTAATTATATTGCGGCTAAACCATACGGTTTTGAGTTTTGGTGACTTCAGAAGAGTTTTTCGAGTTATTCAGACGGATTTTCAGGCGACGGTCATGTTCCAAAATGAAGTGTAAAGGCATTTCTTAAATGTAACTTTTCACTGGAAGCAGATAGACAATTTGAGTCTTCAGCAAAGTTGTAGAGAATGATATTTTAAACAATTTTACTGAAGATACTAACTCTCTAATTAAAGCCATTTCGTTAAAGCCCTTTAAAAATAAGTTATTTTAAAAATAACTTTTGTCGTATTCATTTCTCAACAACAATGTTCTCTGCAATGTTCTAAATATTATAAAAACCCACAATTTTGCTGAACATTTTAAGACGATACGATGTGTATAGGAAGGGTTGAGCTGTTTCTTTGATTAAAAATGTCATATTTCTTAGCCAATTTTTTAAAAAAGTTGCAAAAGTATGCAGATAAATTAGTGTTATCTTGGAAGCAATAACAATCTAATATAAAATCTTGAAGGAATGGTTTGTATCCGTTAGTATCCAAGAATGTTATGAAAGAATGAATGTGAGATTTTGAGTTTTTTTCTTCGGCGCAATTTGGCTTGTCGCTTGTATTAAGCTTCTCCTAACACAAATATACAAAATTTTACTGAGCAAGCTACCATCTGTTGCGTATTTAAATAAAAGGTTTCAGGAAAAAGGAAACTGATTGCGAAGTATATATACAAATTTTATTCAACTATTTTATATGTACTGAATCTAAAAAATGTTTTTGGTTATAAAAATCGGTTTATGAGTGTAAAGGTAATATAATAACACAGTGCTACAAAATAAAAAAAATAATGTACTTTAAAAGTGGTCTGTTAAAGGTTGTAGATCTTGTCAAATACAACACAAAACCACTTTTAATCAATTTAATATACCCTCAAAATCTTGATTTATAGCAAAAAAAAACATTTTCAGCACGAAAAAAATTTCTGCGCGGTCATTTTCAACACATTTTAAATTCTCTGATTGTTTTGGAAAAAAAGTAGACATGACCTTTCCAACGGTGTACTTTTGCTAAAGACACTTTGCGGTTTTGGGACAATAATATAAAAGTTACCAAAATTTTGCGATTTTTTCATTAAAAATATGAAAATTGTTCTACATTTTTATTAAAAAGCGTCTTTGTTCAAAGAAAAATTTAGAGAGAACATTTAATTCCGCATCCAACGACCTATTGATGAACAAAATCGCTTGAGAAATTGGCAAAGTTATTATTTTTTTTCCAAATTAGAAACTTACTCGCATGAACTTTTAAGGGGACAGTCTCATATAATGTTTTCAAAAAATAGATTTTTTTCGCTCGATTACGTATACATTCAAAAATTTGTGTGTGAACTTTGAGCTTGAAATTGGAAAAAATAACGGAAGATATATTTATAGCATTGTTAATTAGATGCTCTCTTGAAAATTTTATTAATGCAAAGACGATTCTTTAGAAGAATATTGATTAATTTTCATAATTTACATGGAAAACTCGCAAAATTTTGGTTGTTTTCGTATTGTTGACCCAAAGGTATCTTTGACAAAAGAACATAACAAAGCATACTGTTGGAAAGGTCATGTCTTCCTCTTTCCAGAACACTCAAAAAAATTAAAATCGGTTTAAAAATAACCGCGTAGAATTTCTTTTATGCCGAACGTTCCGAAAATAAATTTTTTGCTTTTAAACCAAGATTTTTGGGGGAATACAACATTTTTTAAACATTGTCTTGTGTTGTATATGGCGAGATCTACAACCTATATTAAGTCGCTTGAAAAGTTCAAAATGACTGTAGCACCGTGTAATTAAACAAAAAGCGCTCATAGTTCCATTGAGAATTGTGTGAAGAAGAAACAATTGGTCTAGTAGATTTTGAGTTACGATGTGCACCGATTTTCTTAACGTTTCCCCCGAAGATTCACCGTGAATTGTTTTTGCAATGAAAAGTAGGGAAATTAAGTTCAAATATTGCATTATTGTAGGGGAATTGACAGTAGTGACTAATAAAAGCAATTTTCACCGAATGAACCTTACCTCTCATCTCCCCACCCTCGTCAATCTTAACATGAATATTTGTATAGTATAGTGTAAACCGTGAATAATCGCAAAATTGAAATCAAGCAATTGCGATATTCATAGGTGATCTGTTGCTTCCTTTCTATTTGATTCATATATTACTAATAATAAATATTATGTTACGCAGCGTGTTTTCATTTTTCAAACATTCTCATGCAATAGTTTATTAGTTAGCGATTTTGTTTATAGTCGAATCTGATAAACGTAAGCTGTTCCAGTTTTGGAGTAAAATCGAGGATGATCCAAACCCAAATTTTTCATGACGACGCAGACAACAGCTCGTCGACAGAGCAGAAGATAACTAGATCATGAACATTTTATTGAAGACCTTTTCTACTTTCCCATTGTTTGAGATTGAATAGAATATAAACGCCGTAAGAAGTCAAATACTAGAAGTTTCTTGGATAGTAACGGATATTAACCATTCCTTCAGAATTTTGTAATACATTGATAGTACTTTCAAGATCACACTATTTTTTCTACAGATTTTTGCAATTTTTTTGAAAAACTGGCTAAGCAATATGACATTTTTAGTCAAAGAAACACCTCTAACTCTTTCTATGAACATCGTAGCGTCTTTAAATGTTCAAAATATTGCGGGTTGTGCAGAGAACATTGTTTTTGGGAAATAAATACGACAAAAATATTTAAAAAAAACTGATTTTTAACTTTAACTGATTTTTTTAACTTGATTTTTGATCTTATAACAACGAAATGGTTGTGGTTAGATAGTTAGTATCTTCAGTAACATTAGTTAAAATATCTCTACAACTTTGTTGACGATTCAAACTGTTTATCTCCTTCCAGTAAAAAAGTTACTTTTCAGAAATGCCTTTACACTTCATTTTGGAACATGACTAATGTCATGTCCACTTATAAAAATCCATCTGAATAACTCCAAAAACTTGTCTGAAGTCACTATAGCTCAAAACCTTATGGTTTAGCCACAGAATAATTAAAGGTTGCTCACTATTGTCATGCATGCATCGGAACCGGTTGTTCTATAATCTATTCCCAAATCAATAGTTAGCACCATCAGCGATGAATCGAGGGCAAGAGGCAAGAAAGAACATCTGATCGCGAGCACCAAGACAGGTTTAACGATGCCGATATTGACATGAACGAAAACAAAAAAGAAGTGAATAACTCCAAAGAGGTAGTAGGCTAGCAAACAAATGCTTTCTTACTGCAAAAGAAGGTCTTCACGGGTAGTAGCATGTTACGGGCACGAGTTTCGACGGATTCTGAGGGATTTTTTTAAAATTTATTTCAAGCTTCACATATTATAAATGAGAGAGAGAGAGAGATCGTAGTAGGCATATGCGTCGGACGTGATTTTTTTCGCTCCCGTCAATCTTGTTGTAAAAATTTGCAATTTTGGTGCTTTTTGTGTTAAAATTATTATTTTAGAGTATTCTGATAAATTTCAGGTTTTATTTTGAATGGGAAAGTGTTGATGATGTATGTTTACAATATTGTAAGAAATAATAGTGAAACTAGTGTTTACTAGCTGATCCTTATTTGAAGCATCGGTAAAGGTTTGATTGAAACAGAGGATATACAAACTCGGTTCTTTAGTACTAGATAATAAAGTTAATTCGCAATTTTTCTTTTTGCCCAGAGAACAGATCGTTTATCGAGTATGGAATACTAAATTGCTGCTTAATTAGAGAGAGTTAAAAAATACTCATCTTGTGGTTCTACTAACCAATTCTCGAACGATTGTAGATATCAGACTAGCTCACAGTTTTAGTAATACTCCCACGGTGGGCTGTTTGGAGTTCAAATTACTGTGTTTAGAAAACTTACTAGTTCGTATGTTCGCCGCTGGGTAGCACTGTATGCATCGTATTATCACTGTAAGTGAAAATAAGAAAGATAATTCAATTGTCTACAACTTTGTCGAAGACTGCTAGTCAATCCGGCTTTGTTAAAAGAAGTTATTAAACTTTTAACGAAGTGATGTCTGAGTCAGTATTGCATGCGGCCAAGCAGTGCATGGTTGTGTATCAGTACTCGAGTCCCAATAACTATACATTTTTGTAAAATAATGGTTAGATTTAGCTGAATAGTATGTTTACAAGAATTGTAGTAAATAATACGAGTTATGTTTTTGTTAGAAAATTTTAGTTTCACCTGTGACCGCATAGAGGGTGCCAACCCTAACTTTTCATAGAAGAGAGATAGAGTATCAAGAAGTTTGGAAGAAATACTGAAAAATGCCTGTTCTATAACTTTGTAGAAGACACCAAATTTCTATCTCTTTGTCGAAAAGTTAGTGTTGGCGCCCTCTATGCGGTAACATGTGGAACTAAAATTTTCTAATCAAAGCATGACTCGTATTATTTACTATAATTCTTCTGAACATACCATTGAGCTAAACCTGACGATTATTTCACAAAAATGTTTAGTTCGTGCGAATTGAGTACTGATACACAACAATGCACTGTTAGGCCCCATGCAAAACTGGCTCAGGCATCACTTCGTTAAAAGTTTAATAACTTCTTTTAACAAAGCTGTATTGACTAGCAGTCACCGGCAAAGTTGTAGACAATTAAATTATCTTTCTTATTTTCACTTACAGTGATAATACTATGTATATAGTGCCACCTAGCAGCGAAAATGCGTCTTAGTGGGTTTTCTCCATGTAATTTGTTGAAAAATCCCATACAAACTTCAGGCACGTTGGTCCGGTAGCTAGACTTGCCCGATTTGCTTCAAATTTGGTGCAAGCACTCCTGGTGGGACTAGGAATCCACTCAGGGGTGGGCCGATAGGGGTCATTTTTTTCCTGTCAGTCTAGTGTACATATTCATTACGTGGCCGCATTGTCTACTTGTGGCGAATTCTAGATCTATACCTGTCCTTCAATTCAACACTGTAATACCTATGGAAGCATCGCTGAGTCGGTGGCCTTCCTTAAGAAGCTATTACATCAACATTTCCACTCTATACGGTGAAGATGGTCGTGCTCGTCAATGAAGATTCTCATGCTATTGATTTACTGAACTCAAAAGAGATAAAGTTTATTCCCGATCATTTATCTCTCAAGCAAGATAAGTTGAATTACCTATAGGAAACATGATAATTGTTAGTATGCAATCTACGAATAGCCCCGTGCTTCGGAACGCAACATATTGTAAATATATGGCTTAGGGCTCCGTTATGTTACCGTAATGAGCTGTGTTAAAAAAACGAATCCCAGATTTTTTCTTTTTTTCAGCAGCTTCTAAAAATTCTGTAATAATATATCAGTATTTATTATAATTAGATATCAACATGAAACATGGTAGATAAAATGGTGGATCTGAAATTTATCTAAAAAATATTCAACATTCTCAGTGTTTAAAATTTTATATCCGCATAACAATAAGAATACACTTGAACAAATCTTGCTTAAAAATTTAATGGGTTAGAAAAATATGTTTTGAAGGAGTGCTTTGGACAATTATGCAATACTCCGAAGCTTATAAAATTAAAATAGTTGTTCTTTTAATTTCATTTCTATAATAATATTCAGGTAATCCGCAATTAACGTTTAGATTTCATCTCTTTAATATGTGGCAGCCGTAGCATAAGCGCTCAATCCAAAAAGAAACATTACTGGTCCTAGGAATGAGTTTTTTTTTTCACCTCGAAAAATCGATAACTTGCATCCGATCTTTTCGGTTCAATGTTTGACAATATCGATTTTATTAATTCAAAAAAAAAACGATTTGGTAAAACCAATTTTCCTTCCAACATTCTCATCGAAAACAATGTGATTTCTTTCACAATCGAATGTTTACCTCGAAAAAATCGATTTTTTTCATTCGATCGATTTTTTAATTAAAGAAATCGATGCGACAAAATCGATTTTATTTTTCAAAATGCCCATCAGTAACTGGTCCTCATATCGAAATGATGTCCCATTAGTACAGAAGTTATCTGATTAGGTCCAAATATAGTTCGTGTGAGTGTTTACTTCAGCTACCGTATTTTGAAGAGATGAAATCGAAACGTTGATGCTATCTTACTAAAGCAGGATTTGTGCCCTTTTGCACAAAAAAGTTGCAATTTGAGGAAGAAATATGAAAAAGATCAGAATATCAAAAAAATATTTCTTCTGATTTTAGATAATGTACTATTTTGTGGATATTCATTTTGAATGACATAATGGGTAGTAGTATATTTATGACTCGCTGATAAAAACCTGTTTTATTCCCCTGGAATTTTCACTTTCTCATTCATTAACATTAGATTCCATAATTGCTGTATTAACCCTCAAAAAGGCACGCGGGTCTCTGAGGCCCGGCACGTTACAATTTTTAGTTACAAAAAAAATGTGTATGCAGTATAAGCTTAGGCATGGAAATTTTGATGAGTAGCTTTGAAATCTATAACAAAAATAAAGAATTGTGAAATTTTCATCTATGAAGTGATGCGCAGCTATGTTTGAATTTTTTACATGCACAAAAAGGCAAGCCGGGTCTGGCAGGCCCGGTTTGCATGCAATATTTACTAGGAATACCACGGGTTTTATACATTAATATTTATCTGAAAAAAACATTTTGATGAGTTCATCTTCATATTAGCAAATATTTTTTTTCATGTTTTGGTTGATTTTATCTTTTTACCTTTTCTCACAAGAAAAAAATCTTGAAAGTTTGAGCGAATTCTATACATTTCTTTTATAAGAAATGTAAAAATAGCATACGATAATGACGCGTGTCATGTTTTTTTGGGTAAATACTTTTATTTCACACACTGTGGTCTACTTGACAATTATTTGGATACAACATAACCTAACTCTGTCGTTATTGTCTATATTTGTTGTCTATTCTTTGTGTTATAGTTGTAATTATTCAAATTGTACGATCTAAAAGCAATAAAAAATTGAAATGGCTATAAGACGATATGCCCATGTTTTCAATCGTCTCAAAGAATCTGAAATAATGGAAGAAATTCGAGCAAATTCAACAGCAGACGATTTCGAAACTGATTTGCAAAGCGAGGAAGAAGATGTGAATGATATTGCTTCTGACGATGAATCCATCGCCTTATACGCTGAAATTGGGATTTGTTGCGTGTTCGTACTCATCATCCTGTAATTCCGGAACCGGAAGTCGGATCAATCAGAAATTCAACAGCAGCCATTGGGAATGCTGTACCTTTCATTTGAAACCAAGTTTGTAAAAATCGGTAAAGAATTCGCTGAGAAATAGGTATGACATTATCTTAGGAACTTGGTAAGTTCCCCCGGCATAGCTGGCCAATGTGACATGCAAAGCCAAGTAATGTTGTACATATTTTAATATATATTGCATCATTTGAACATTATGGTGGTATCAGTTTCTATGGAAATTTGCTGTGTGATTGTACTCTTCAACACGTAACTCCAGAAACGAAAGTCCGATCAATAAAAAAATCAATAGCGACCGATGGGAAGGCTGTACCTTTTATTTTAGACTAAACTTGTACAAATCGGTCCAGCCACCTCTGAGAAAAATTGGTGAGATTGTTTGCCACATTCATACATCCATACATACATACAAACATACACACACATACAGACATTTTACGATCTCGACGAACTGAGTCGAATGGTATAAGAGATTTAGCCCTGCGAATCTCGGTTAAAAAGTCGAAATTTCGACCGATTGCATAACCTTTCTATATGAGAACGGTAAAAAGGAGCTTGAATTTAGACGGGCCTGAGAGGCCCGGCTTGCCCTTTAATGTTAGGATTTTAGCTTGCCTTCACAAGGGTTAAAATTTAATTGTGATTTTCTAGGCGTGTACATTGCTTAATTTAACCCCAGATTTTAAAAACATCGAAAAAAAGTACCTTCGCCTTATTGGATTTATCTTGAAAAATATTTAGCCAAGCATAAAACCATAATTGCCAAAACGTTGCCAGATGTATAATATGTCCAACGAGAGCTTGTTTGTCAAAATCAGTGCAAAAATACCATCACAAGAGCTCGCCAAGGAAAACTGATCTACTTGATCCCACTCTATTCTATACATAAATGGCTACTAATTCATCTTAGCACGTCTAATTCTCCACCTATTGAACACACCTAGTAAGAGCATTCTCTGCTATCTCTGTTCAACTCAAATAATAGGGTAATTGGGAGTGTGTTGTACTCGTCGTTTCACTGCGTTCAAACTCGAGTATTTCGCATTTTCTAGGGCAGATTTTGTCTTATTGTACTACTCTTAGGAACTCAGCAAAGATATTGTTTCCTATTAAGGTTCAAGAAATCTTTTTTGAGCATGTGTAAGAATCGAACGCTTAGTAATAAGCGTAGGAAAGCTTGTGTTCAGCTTTTCCACCTATTTATCCATATCAAACCTTTGCAAAACTCTAAGAGAGGAATATCAGTCGGTTTATTAGATGATTACGATTCAAATTATGCCAAATAGTTGGTGGAAAAACAATTGAGCGATTGGAATGATGCTTTTGAAAAGGTGGCTTTGGTAATTTCATTACGTAGTTGTGTGGCGTATCCCAGCACAGTGTGGTAGTGTGACATACAAGTACAACGCGCGTGTCGTTTGTTTTCCTTTCCTGTCAGCATACGACCACAGATCCTAGCCGATCTTAACTAATACCACTCCCGTTAGAAACAAAACTGAGACAGGCGCTAATCCGTCAACCTGTCTAAGTGATCGAACTGACAGCGGTTAGAGACAGAACCCGACCCAGTCCCGAGTTTAAGCAAAAACGGTAAAAGGTGGCCTGTACCCCGGTTGGCACCGCTGGGAGGTAAGGGATAGGAGTTCTGTATCAGAGGTGAATGGCGGCATAGATTGACCTCATGTTGCACGATAATACAGCTTTGCCAACCAAAACGTTATTCGATCAAGCAACATACAAAAACTATTTTTTTTCTTATCGTGATTGATCTTTGATTAACTATCCATTTTACGGTAGGATTTTAACGTTCATATTTTCTTTCTTTCCTGTCATTTTGCGACTACCACTGAAGACGGATAGCACCCAGTCAACTCTGGTTGGTCTATGGATTTCATACCATCAATAGACTCACGTGGAAGCATTATATTAACACTTGTGAGCTCTATATTATCTCACTGTTAAACGACCAATCGTACCGTAACAGATTTTCTCCGGGTTGACAAATCTGTAAACTCAGATTAAAATGGTCCAATCCTATAGGATTTAGCTTTCAAAGAACGCGCCTTTAAATTTGCCCGAGAAGGCTTTATTATCCATTGTCATCAGTTCCTACTACATACAATCATTTTATTCTTACTTTAGTTATTCGAACACCTCTCCAGTCACTGCACATTTGTTCAGTAAGAATAATCTTCCCATTCGCTTAGCCCGCTGGCAAGGACACAACTTAATGCATAAATTATTAATTTCTCACGGTATCATCCGGTTGTTCCGTTAGGTGGGTCGCTAGTTACTCGCACCACCGTCGATGTTTTCCTTGGTGAAATATACCACCCTGCACTTGTATCAGCATCTACTCTCGCATACGTGTGTTTCCTAGTCAAACGGAACGGGACAGAATATGTGGTGTAACATGCACGACGTAAGTAGCAGGGAATAGTGAAAAACTAGCCAAGTGAGCAGTTTACGTTGCTGAGCTGGACGTCGGCTGCGAGGGGATGAAAGCTTGTTAAGGCAGTCAACACAGCATCGTCAGCCAGCCAGCCGGCTAACCTGCCGTGATGAATGTGTACTAACCGGATGGAGGAACTCCCTTCCCGACTAGAGCATAAACTGGTATGCTTCAGGTGAGATGGTGCATTTTTAATGTGGTCATCTTTTTTAATCGCGTGGATGCGTTGATGACAATTCTCACCAAACTAGAAACAATTGCACTACTCGTACAAAAAATAACTCAAGGGTCGGAAAAAATTATAATTAAACCTAACTTGGCAGAATAATAAGCGCTGAAACTTGGGTTTATTCTTGTTGTTTGGACGGAGAACATACTTCGCAGGAACGAAACGGATGGCTGATTCTTCGATTAACTCATACCTACAGGTTACTTTATTTCGTCGGCTAATTTGAAATGGCCGGGGAATTAGCTGTAGGGAACAAAAAATGGTAGATTGAGTACGGTTGTGCTGATACGGTTGGTTTAGTACGTTGCTGCGAAACGGGAAAAGTGTGCTGTTTAGTGCTCTCTGGTAAATTAGACTGCGGTACTTGCTGGAATGGGACAGGTAGAATTATAGATCGATAATACTGGTTTTGATTTTCGGCTATGTAAAAAATACACAACACTAACCAAGCACAACAAAGCGTTTTGCTGTTTCGTTTCTTTTGGATATTCTGTAGAATGCAAATTCTATCGGTAAAAGATTAGAGTCCCACATTACAAGCCGACTATTTTTTGAAAAAAGTGGTTGATCAAGGAATATTATTTTTGAGTCAACGACAAGGTCATAGATATTTTGAAATGAGAAACGTCATAGATATTTTGAATTTGAGTGGCTCGACATATGCCATTTTCTAGCACAAAACTTTTTGAGTTTCTGACTTTGAATGACATTAAATTTTGAGGGCGATTGGTTGCTCCACGGATTTGCAAATTGCATTTAAAGTTTGCATGAGAATAAGTATTTTTGCAACTCCGCACGTTCAAATAGCTATTGCACTCAAACCAGTGGCGGATCCAGGGGGAGGATCCTGGGGGTCCGGACCCCCTCCGAAATTTTTTAACCTTTTGAGAAATTATAAATTAGTTTTAATTTTATACTAGTTTCAAATATAAAATCATTTGAAACCAAATTTTACCACCAAAACAGATTTTCATTAAATGAGCTTTTGACGTATAATTTATTGTACAATGTTCATTCCAAAATCAAAATTTCGGACCTCTCCCGAAATTTTTTTCTGGATCCGCTCCTGACTCAAACTGAAAATTATATAAAACGTTTGTTCAGAATGTGGTTATCAACTTTGCCGAAAACTGTAACTAGCTAGGATTTTTTATAAAAATGTTATAACGATTTTAACATAGTAGGGTTAAATTAATCGCAGAAATTGATTATTTCAGTCAACACTGCAAAAGTACCATCAACACCTACGTTTCAATTCCAAATATCTCAGAATATGTTCGTCGCAGATTTGGTATCTTCAACAGAATTTTTCAGAATAATTTTCAGAATCACATGAACTTAGTTGGGAAGTCAAACAAACGATTCTTATCACATTTCGTTCAATAGGTTTCGATCGATCGGAGTTCAGGTTAGTTTGTTGGGATCATGTCTTCCGACACAAAATCCACCGAGTGAACCGTATACCACTTCAGTACGGATTTGGAATAGTAGCATGGCGCCAAATCAAGCCAGAACAACGGTTTTTTATGGTTCTGTCTGAAAAAGTTTTGAAAAACTCGCCGCACATGTTGTCTTTGGTCACGAAAGGTTCACTATGTTTGCCAAAACTGCATTTGGTGTACCAAATCAGGTATTTCGAAAAGAATTTCGTATTTAGACATTTTTGGTGATATCCAACGGGGAAAACTGATGCAAGTGAAGGGAAAGCAATTATGTGAAAAAAATTCTCCCAGAGGCGAGATCCGAACCCGTTATCTTTGAGACTCCGGCCCAATACACTAACCCTTATATCACCTGGCTTTTTGGTGTTTTTATTAGTAAAGACCCCCTTAATTGAAAATTTACCTCAAAAACTCAACGTAGGGGTTAGGTATTTTTTACATAGAATGTGTATGCAAAGTTTGACTGAAATCGGTTAAGTAGTTTTGGAATGGCAGGTAACACTGCAAATCATATTTTTGCAGAGACGTTCTACAAAAAGCTTCGTCACCGAGTCGTTTGTCGATATTTTTGCATAGAAAAATTACAGCATGTTATTGAAATGATATACTATAATGTACAAAAGTTTTGATCAATTCACGCAATGTTCTAAAAAAATCACAAAAAAGGATTTCTTTTCACGCTGAAACCCTTACCCCAGCCCCCTTAACCAAACGGCAAGCAACACATATGTATAAACGCTGCATCCTTGAAAAATGCGTTTACGGTATTGTAACCGTATTCCTTGCGTGACTCCTGATTTGTTACTAAACTGAGAAGAAAGCGAAGACCTATCATTTTGATATACAAATAAAATGCCAGTAAGTGACTTTTCGTAAAGATTTTTTGATGATCTATTCGGCCGAAGTCCACCTTTATTTGAGGTAATTCTACGTTTTATTTGAAGAAATTTCTCGCTCTTCGATAAGCAGATTCCCGTAAAATTAAAACAGTTTGAGCTCATCCCTCAAGGTCGTCCCAGCTTCCATATTGATCGGTACTTTCCGGAAAACCAGTGAAAACGAAATAAGAAAACAACTTTACATAAGTGTAAATATAAATGTTGTGTTGAGTCAACTACATTTATTAAAGATCAGCCTGTTGAAATCGGTTGTTTCCGTCGTTGGACACTTGTTTGAAATCCAATATCTCACAGCACCTTTTAAAGGGTTGGTACCTCAGGCTCAATCCTAGTTCAATGTTATGTTACCACGGCGAAACAACTAAACACGGAGCTGTGCGGTAAATCCGTCTCCGAGAAGGTTTCAAATTTAACCGAGCTTGTTAGCTGCATGACCAGGTGCTGATGAAATTCGATGATGTGTCTGGAATGACGATGAAACCTATGCTTAAGACGATTTCAAATAAATCCCGAGATTACAACTTTACAACTTTACTGGTCGCGGTTTCTATTTACAAGATTTACCTTCGCAAAAAAATATTCCCGAAAAAAAATTATGACTTGGCAAGCAAACAGTACATGCAGCAAGAAAATCAGCACTTTTGTGTCGGATCAGATTCAGAATCCGAGAATATATAGAAAAGTGTGCAGATTTTTTTACTCATAATATTTGACAAAATATGAAAATATTCTTGAAATTGCCTTTTCCTATGCTATATCACTTTTGGACTTAATTAATCCCCTTTATGAAAAAGCTTAACATAAAATGAGTGCTATAACTGGTAGTTTTGAACTTTAACTTCAGCAACGAATCATGTATCATAAAAATATTCAATCTTCCAATCGTCCAGTCTGCTCTAAGTTGATCAGATCGGAATACTAAAAGCGCCCAAACCAAAAGATTTAAGATTTTTAATTATTTGTACATTGTGCGAAGACAAAGAACAATGTGGTATATTCCTGCTATGTACAACTACACCATAGCGCTTGATATAAAGTATTGACATTCCCATTCATCTTCATCTGGGTACAAGAACGAAGACAAAAATGTTGCATTAAAGGGATGTGATTTGAGATTTGAAGTTCTTTCTTCCCAGATGTTCTTAAAGGTAATTCGACTAATGAGTAAGCGATAAGCCCGACTAATAATTCAATACCAGCACTGGTGAAATCAAATGATAAGTCCTTGTTATTGCTCAGACCAAGCTACGTATATTAGTTCACGAGTTAGTACCGTAGACAGACAACATATCAAGAAAGCCCTGCACATGTGCTTCTGAAAATCCTCTAGTACTCTCCAGATAAGTATAGAGCGCGTTATTTAAAACACCACTGTTTCCCAACAAGTGCAACTACTGCCCCTAGTACCTAAGAGATGGATTGTTGAAAGTGCAATTAAACTAGATGTAATATCTTAAGTTGCGCGGGGCGGATGTGTGATCTCTCTTAAGAGGCGAATGAGTTTCACTATCACCAATGTTATCCTGGGATATCAGAAATAGCTTAGGAGCTTTGAACCTTCATAATAACGATTTTATTGATCAGATTTGGCATACTTAACAAGTATTCTGATGAACAGTGTTTTAATGTGTTGCTTTGGAAATATATCTCACATTGCACAAGAAGATTTTTTTTCTAATGTGACACCTTCTTTGATTGCGCGGTACCAAAAATGAGTTTAGTGGCTTGTACGCAGCTCACCTGGTTTCGATTCCCAAACCCGCATATAGGGTAAAAAAAATCCAAAAGATATTTTTCTAACCCGAAAGGAGGCAAATGACCATATGGTTAAAACTTCTATAATCAAAATAAAGAAAAGTTTAGTGGCTATGGCCCACTAGGTAGTTGATAACAGTCTATTTTCTTTCTCTGGTCCAAGCCAGCCTAGAGGCCGTATTACATCTTGCGGGTTGGAGTATCTCAACCAAGAATTAATTCGCTGGGTTCCTGCTCCCATGTCGTAAGAGGCAACTGAAAACAGGAGCGCTCAAGTCAAGGTTTTTCTCCGTGCCGAGAACTGAAGAGCGAACAGGACTAAAATAAGCCAGTCGCGCACGGAGTGTCGTGGGTTACTATTGTTGTGTTACGCGAAATTCTGACACAGTAGACGTTTGTTACTTCACAAATTGTGTGATTTAAATGATGGTCATGTACCTAATACCCATTTCTGGGTTCGCTATAGGCGATTATAAGCCAATGTGTAGTGCTGTGTTCGTGTATGGTTAGAGTAGCACGAATTAATCTTCAGCATAAACGTATAGCAATTAAGAATCTATTCCGTCTTGTGCAGAAAGAAAAAGCTTCCATAGCTATAATTCAAGAACCGCATTTCCATAAAAGAAACTTGCATGATGAAAATCCACGTGAAATGCCTCGTGCATGCATATCTGCGAATAGTGCTACTAACGCATGCCTTATATCCGGCCTCACAATTCATAAGCAGGAAATACTTCAAGTGTTCGGCGTGTTCGCCGCACAATGAAAAATCACCGCCTGATGATTTCCAAAGGGTTGTATCACAATGGGTTTACACTTATAATCTGACAGTGATGCAAGTTCACCACATAATTTGGGCAGTCCAGATACCAATTTGATAGAATACTTAAGTGGTATAAATCAGTATGTACTTCTTGCAGGAAATCGCCCAACATTTGCACGATCTGACAGAGAAGAGGTTTCAGATGTAACTCTTCGCTCTGATGGTATTACGCATGAGTTTGGCAAACTTACACGCACCCAACGAACCGTCGTTATCTGATCATAAGTACATCGTATTTGCTGATTTGAACGTCTCGCTAGATATCGTCACGTATTGTAATCCTAATTGTACGAGCTGGGACCCCTACGAAAAGGGTTTGGCGACTTGGTTTCATGGGTATTATTCAATTATTGAATCTTCAAGTGACTTGGATGAGGTCGTGGATAAGATAAACTCACTCATACTAGCAGCATACCAAGAGACTTGTTTTCTTCGAGTTATGCGTACTTCTAGAGGATCCCCTCGTTGGAATAACGAACGTATTCTTCTCAAAAAATTATGCAGAAGAACATGGAATTGCAGACGCAGGGATGGGTTGAAGGCATTAAGTTGGCTTGCAATGTTGATAGAAATGCCCTTCGATCCTCTGAGCCGGGTGCGGGACGTTTGGCATAAATACGTTAAGCATAAGTAGGTTAGGCATACACACGTTAGGCATAATATACGTTAAGCATAATGGACGATTGGCATAATGTACGTTAGGTATAATGGATGATAGGCATAATTCACAAAAATATAAAAATAATTTACAAAAATATAAAAATAATCGTTAGAGATTTCACTTGTTTTTCCAGGTTAGGAAAAAATGACGCTTTGCTATACCATACCTTCGCATAACTCTAGCGAGAGACTCCAAAATGAAAAATACCATGCGAGATATTTAATCCTTACAAGTGTATAGTTTTTTTTTCTATTTTTCTGTAGATGAGATGAAGAAAATATCCTTTCAATTTTGATACAAGCAAATTTTTAGCCTTTTAGATGTATTACCAATACAGTTGCATCCAAATATTTAAAAAAAGCAAAATAATGAACAGACTGTTGTAACGGCATTTAATTGGCAAGGGACTTGAAAGTGAAGAATATTTTTCAATATTAAGAGCCATAGAACTCAAGGGAGAGCAAGGAGTTGAAGGTCGATTCCGACAGCATGAAATACAAAGTTACTTTACGCTCGTCCGGATATGACGCAGACTCAGGAGATTAGCATTTCTAATTTCATAAGACCTTGACTCCTGCGGTAGCAGACAAAGTCTTAAGTCGCCGGGAAACTTTAAGATTGCTAATATGACCCTTTCCACGCTTTTCTAAACTTTCTTGCTTCAACTCCTTGCTCTCCCTTGAGTACTATGGCTCTTAATATTGAAAAATATACTTCACCTTCCAGTATCTTGCTAATTAAATGCCGTTACAACATTTAACAAATTGACTCAATAGGTTGTTAACAAAAAAAATAGGAAAAAAAATATTGAACAGACATTAAGTTTTGAATCCAATGGAAACTGGCAGTGTTATATACAGTATCCACATTAGGCTACGGATTCTACGATTGTGACGATACCTTTTTCGTTTCGGTAACTCATCACAGTACAGGAATAAACTCTCTCTCTCTCTCTCACACACACACACATCAAAGAGTTTCCGCAGTTCTATTTGCGATGGCCTCGAGAATATAGTCATTGTGCTTAAGAATATGGGAGATAATCAATATAGAACCAGTAATATTCGTATATTCGTTGAATGAATAATAAAATGCATCATTCTTTCTTTCATGAATTGTTCTTCTAGGTTACATATTTTCTTCTTGGACAATTATACCTTGTATGCATGAAGAACAAATCTAAGTTAATCCTTACATGCCCAACTTTTTTCTAACGTTCATAGGGTTCAAAAAACACGAAAAACTCGTTTTGAAAGATGCTTCTTTCGCAGTGCTGGAAGCTGCTCAATATTTACCATCCGGTACTCAACACAATTCTACTAGAAAAGTTTCAATATTCTATATGCTAGGAAAAGATAGTCGAAGATACGCTTTAGCATTTTAATAATAATGGAAAATAATGAAGATATATCAAAATTTCATTTATCAACGCTAACTGTCAATATCTCTGGTGGTACTGCTTCAGCAGAGTTATATCAGACTAATCGCAATAACAGTTCTAAGTTCTAATAGTCCCAGTTACTGGTCTTACTTGTTTTTGTGAGTAAATTCTGCTCAAATCAAAAGTTTAGTTTAAAAACTTTGTTGTTTACAAACAACATGGGCATGAAGGGGTGCTTTATTCATACCTTAATAGACTGATTTTAAACAAGAGTATTTAGCCTATTTTAGAGATGTGCAATTTGTTCATTCGTTCATTCGATGTTCATTCGTTCTGCATCTTTTATTTGAGTGAAGATTTCTTGAGGTATATACAATAGAATAAAATGTTGATCGAGTTTTATCAGCTTCCAGAGTAATTCAAAAAATTTCAAACATTTGCGCTCTTACTTGAGGCTGTAACCACTAAAAAGTTATTTTCTTAAAGGATACTTCAATATGATAATTTATGCCCAACGTCCATTATGTCAAACGTCCATTATGCCTAACATCCATTACGCCAAACGCATTTATGTCTCCGGGAAAATATGGAATCATTCCAGTTCTACTTCAAAGAGGATATCAGGGATGTAATGCACCTTAGAACAAATAAAGAGAAGAATAAAAAACGCTCATTGCACTTTTCATGCGAATCACCGCTCTTCTCTTTCACAATAAACCTCTTCACTCCGATGTGTGTTGTTCCCACACGTGCATTCTACTCCATGGCTGCACACCTCAAAGAGTAGAAATGAAGAGGCTCTTTAGTGTAAATCTTGTCCCACGCGCACAGAAGCATAGAGGGCAACCAAAAAACATTTTTAAAACGTTCTGCCGATCAATTTTTATCTGAATTGTAGTTTGATTCGCCTTCCTACCTGCTTGCCAGTGAGGAGAAGCACAAAAAAGTGGCTCTTCAAGGTGACTCTTTGCGCGAAATTGTGTAGCTTTTGGTGAACAGATCTTTCTCTTTTTCGGTTTCCAAATTTCTCTTTGTGCGATCGTTCTGCACATCGCAATGTTTTTGTGCTGCTCTATTTTTCATTGGTGTATTTCACTCTTTGTGCACTTTGTGTGAGCAAATAACAAGCCCGTCTGGAGCCGCTAATACATTGAAAACCCGTTTTTATCAACCCCTGATTTAATCAGTTTATTGACCCGATTTTATGGACCAACCAGTATTATGAGACTATGTCTAGGGATTAAAGAATACTTTTAGAGCTTCGGTTTATTACAAATAAATACACAAATATGTTTTGCCATTGTCCCCATTTTTTCAACCTAAGGTAAACAAAGAGGGCTGATAAAAACGGGTCTTTGCTGTAATGATGATAATATGGTACTACCATCTATTGCAGCAGAACCACCGTTCATGCAATGGACTGATCTCCCAATACGACTTGATCAATCATTATTTACTGGTCCCCTTCAACTAACCACTGTATAAAGGGCCAAAAAGTAGTAGATTGGTTGGCCAGCAAAGTCGCCGACACGTACCACAGGGGGGTTGAGAGTCTCCTTCCAGAGGCTAGATCATGAGAGCCAATCATAATGAAAGCCGTCATAGTGGTGAACAGCCCCAATTCCCTCAGTCCGCCACATGTTACCAACCAGGAGTTGTCATTTCCACTCTCCTAGTCCATGTCGATAAGTCTGCCTGGAGCCGCCAGTAAAGGCCATAAGTAGGGGAAGATGGGGTAAAACGCACTCCCGGGGCAAAATGCACCTTTTGCTTATATCGAAAACAACTGAAAATTTCTAGGAAACGGCAACACCAGACGGAAGTCCGTCATAGTAAACATACACTGTCAAAATTTGATAACCGTACATCAATAGCAGCTCGAGAAATAAACAAAAAACAATAACGTGCTCTTCTCATGTAATTATTGTGGCTCGTGCAACAAGGATTTTCCACTCTTATAAATACTGATTTACTATTATATTAGAGCATTCCAGTTCTATTTATACCGTTGTTCATTATTTTGTCGCACTATATATGAAAAATCTACTAAATAATTCAATTTTTGCTAAATTTATATCTCTGCTCCATCGGGGGCAAAATGCCCTCTTCTCTGATTTTGCTGGTTTTTAATCGAAAACAGAAAAATCATTCTGAAAACCTACCAATTGCATATCCTAAGGCTATTTAATGGCACACTTTTATGAAATCCTGTCAGAAAACAAAACTACTTGCTTGTTCGCTGAGCATTATGCCCCGTTGTTGCGGTGCATTCTACCCCGTTGTTTTGCATTTTGCCCCCGCACAGGTGCGTTTTGCCTCGCTTATTTTTCAAAAGATTTTTAATGATTTTGAAGAATTGCATTATTTTTATGTTTTATAATTTGGCGAAGCGTTATGATTTTGATTACATAGGAAAATGTTGGCTAAACGATATCATTCATTAAATTCTCCCAATTGATGTTCTATAGCTTAGTTATGATCATATTTCCTTATGGGGTGCGTTTTACCCCATCTTCCTCCATTTCGTCACAAGTTCTGTTGGATTCGAATGTCACATAAGTGGCCATGCATAGCATTTTGGTGGGTAGGGGGAAATTTGTGACAAAGTGTGACGAGGGAGAGGGTACGGTCCGAAGTTGCGCGACGTAGCATTAAGTTTAATTATTTTTGACGGGCTTCAAACCCCATTGATTAGAGAAACCAATTTAAAGCGGAATGTCTGCGGAATTGCAAAACAAAAAGATTCGCGGAATTGCAAGCTTGCAAATAAAAAAGATTTGGTATGCGGATTTAACTTGCTACATTAGTTCGCTAATCTTGCTAACTAGTAGACCCAGGTTGGCAGTTGAATTAAATTTTCTCTTTGGATTCAACCAAATAAAATTTAGTAATTTAGTTGAACGTATGCTTTTAGGCAGTTGCAGAATTGAGAACTGAGAGAACATCTCTTCATGCTCCATGACATATAAAATTTAAAACAAAGCTATCAACACTATATTCGTCATGAAAAGGGTTTATTTTGTACGCAATTTACTGTTACAGTAAAGACCCGTTTTTATCACCCCCTTGGCAAATTTTAAGCTTGTAAAACAGAGACATTGATAAAATCGGGACATTTATTTTTCTGTCTGATTTATAAACCGAAGCTCTTAAAATATTCTTCTTTGGTCCTTAGATATAGCCTCGCAACCTTTTCTGATTATTTACTTTAAGTTCCCCTTAAGGGGGTCTGACAGGGAAAAATAAAAAAATAAGTTTTTTATTTTTGCATTTTTCGGATCTCTAAGATAAGAAATATATGCCCAAGAAAGGATTTGCTCGAATTCAACTTGGTTCGTCTGCTAGAGCCCATCAAACTACCAATTATCAATTTTCATATGAAGCTGATGAAATTGGGTCAAAAAGTTGATAAAATCGGGGGCTGATAAAATCGGGTCTCCACTGTATAATGAAAATGTTGATAAAAGCCGTCAAACATTTTGTAGAGACATGTATTTGAAAGAATTGGGGTTGTAGCTGCAGTTATTTACAAGGGGGAGATTAGAATTTTGTGACAAAATGCTACGAGGGGAGGGAGGAGTCGAAAATCGCTGAAAAAAGCTACGTCATTTGTGTACGACGGACCCTTATTTGCTCGGAAGCTTATTGTAGCTTCACTCATTGCTGTGAAGAAGCGCTTGGAAAGAGAACATCGGCGAATCGTGCAAGTACGATTTAGATTACAAAACGAGTCTTTAGTCCAAAGAAACTTTCTAGGAGGTTGCCATTTTGATGTGGGAGCCCCAACGCAGTCTAGAACTGGTGGTTGAAAAGCATGTTTACTCGATTTAGTCCGGGGAAAGCTTTGGTAAGTTAAAGTATCCAAGGGCATCACAACCAGTGTTACGAAATTTCAAAATCATTTACCTATTTCTGCTTGAATTTACCGAAACCGACATTCAGATTCAACGCCTCTCTCATTCATTCAATTTCCAACTGACTGAAATTTCATGCAGAATCGAATGCTTGAGTGCAGAGGAAATATAAATTCATTCACCAACCAAAGCATTCATTTGTTATTATGCCGACAGTTTGAAAGCAGAATTTAGCATCTTCTACATTTTCGAGCATAAGTGAACTGCGTAATATATATCTGGTGCACTTTTGATCGATAATCCCTCTCAGAGCCAGCATAGAAATAAAATTCACTTTGCTTCTGAAACCGAACATGTCCGTACCTGAAAGCGCTGCGTCGGGCGAACGAATGACGATGGAAACGAACCAAAAATTTCATTCATCGCAGCGGGCTTGAATTGAATTTCGTTTTCTTTCAAGTTCATGCAGCGATGTCAATTTTTTTAAGCTCTGATCACAACAAACGCGTCTATCTCATTAGAAGGGCTTCCTTTGGAATCTGGGTGGACTTGCATAATATCACTATAGAATCGTTTTTCAGAAGGATTCAAAGCTCAACCCGCTGTTGCAAAAGAAAACGACAATAAAAACTGCGCACTACGTCTGGAAATTTTTTTGTTACTGCTTCGATCCGTAAACACTTAAAGCATCCTCGAAAACTGTATCGTTGTAATTCTAGCATCTAGCCAAGTGACCGTTAAAAGTTAAATATCATAGTCACCATCAACATTAGCCAGATAAGCGTCCTCGAATTTCATCCTTATTCCAATGACGTTTCAGTAGTACGTACATCCGTAAACTACAAGTAAGGTAGGCCAGGTGCCCAAGATGAATGTACGAATATGTATCCGAAGGCATGATAGAAACCAAGAAGGTTTCAGGGAGAAAATTGTGACTTCAAAAATTCTCGCCTGAGAAGGGACAACGCAATAAGAATTACCGATTTAAAAATTATACGTCAGTTCAGTGAATTTTGTAAAATAAAAGAACTGAACAAAAATAGCCATTAATTTCTAATCGTAAGGTGGTTGTTCCATTTTCCATTACCCGGTAAGGGCACATAACACAAAACGACAAAAATGTGGTTGAGTACTAGCTTCTACATGAAACCCCTCCCTATCTTCAGTGCAGAGTTTACATTAACACAACATACATGCAATAGAACCAGGAGAGAATTTCTGATTTTCATTTCCTTTGACGTACAAGCCACTCGTTGGGGGTTGAGAGGGAAACCTTGAACAAACCGCACAAATTTACTTACACTTGACCTATCAACAGACGGTTTGCAACATCATTAATAGTCACATTGCACAGCAGGTAGGTGCTGCATATAAGGAATAGAACTGTAGGTACCATTCGAGGCACAAGCCTTCGGGTTTGTTTGACTGTTGCAGTCTGGATGACTGAATAAATTGGTCAAGATTCCAAAGATAAATGGCTTTTGTGTGGTAACTGTACTAATCAAAATACTACTGGCTAATGATATTAAAATAAATTTGTCAATCTATTTTCATTAGTTTGAACAGATCGATGGAAATGATGGAGAAGCTCGGTAATGCACTAGCCTGAAACGTACCTGGCGTCTACATTAAAAACTAACGCAACCATCAAGCACTGTTACAACCTCAATTAGCGCAAATACATGCGACACCATTGCGGTCACCGTTGCACGGGCTGGTACAGGAATTATCGCAGCCACCAGGCGCTGAAGAGCAGAATATTCATGAGTCGCTTTTAAACGGCGGTTGGGCCCAGTCATTCGGATAACTACTAGTGCGTTTGAGACTGGCTGCATTCATTGGTTCCTTTTTACCCCTTGCCCGCTCGTTCGTCTGAGAAGCGAGATTGCATTTCCAATCAGCTACCAACCGCAAGAATCCAGTTCAGTATTTGTACGTTTGGGTTCGAGGCTTGGTGAAATGGTTACTGCGACGAGGGTGGCTGAATAAATTTACATTTCACCTGTAACTTTCGCTCTTCCATTACTTTTGTTTGTTTTTCTGATTCACTTGATTTAGAATAGTTGAATAGTGGAACAGTGGGGCGACATTTTATAAAATGTATTTCCAGGAATACTGTTGGAGCGTGCTGGTGCTACTGTGCGGGAAACCACAGTTTGTGAGCAGGAAATGTGATTTCTATCAATCATTGCCAGTCAAGTGTGAAGTCAACGAGATTCAATGCATCTGGACGACAATGACGACAAGTATGGCGACCATGGCGTCTGCTATGACGACGGTGGTCCATCATCCCGTGAGCAGATCAGTGGGGTAGAAACAGGAATGTAAACATTTGTCCAGTATTGGTTGAACTGTAATTGTTCGATAACGGTTGAAACGTGATTTGAATGTTGCCTCCCGACGGTTTGCACGTTTTGTACTCAGTGTACAGGAAAATTTTCGATGCTGCATATAATTATTTGCACCTCCGTTATACAATCCAAATTCGATGCTGCGGTATCCGAATTAAACCAGATTATATCCACAACTGGGAAGAACCCGGTTAGCATCTTATCTACCAGTTCACAAAATTAGATTACCATGAGAGTGCTAACATGAAGGCGAAATTCGGCCTCCGTCGCAGGTGCGAAAATTTTTAATAGCGACGCAGTGCCCAGTGAAGTGTGACTCGGCGCAATCTACGACTCTGATTAGCACAAAGATTTACCATCATTTACAAGTCAAAAAGCTGTTAATATCACGACGCATCAGTCGAACTGATTCGAATGTCAAGGCACATTTTGACTGGAGTCGCTATTGAATTACATTACAGGCATCGCTGCTATATAATTACATCAATCAAATATCTTAATGACATGAACGTATTCGTACGAATTAAGCCTTTAATTATATCTTGACTTGAAACCACTGCGCATTAGCAAACATATTCCTCACTTGTTTGTTTCGGTGAAAGCACAATACGCTTGAAACTGTGTTTGCTTATTATCTAGATGTCACCAGTTCTTATGCAACAACCACAGCACGGACACCAGGTGAATTAATATCGTTGAGATGGATCCTACATTCAAATGTTACCATACGTAGGACAGTGGGTCATAATTTCGGTTAGAAGGTAATTTTTTATATTCAGATGAGACAGTAAAAAATTACTAATTGCCGAAATCGTTAAAAATGTTTGTGAAAACATTCGGGAAATAATAAGAACAATTTCATGATGCGAAAAATAGAAGTCTGATTTTTTTACCTTGAAAGCCTATCAACTGGGTAGCTTTATTTTCTAATATCGTTGTTCGACAGAACATGAAACGACTATTTTTCTCCGGGGCCATGTTTGCACCAGTGAAAACCCTTTGTGCGTGTGCATCTTCACGATGAGCTCCGCTCGGGGTTCAGCTTTCAACAGCACGAGAGTATATCTATAGTGTGCCTGTCGATGCGTTAATTACGATTTAATGCCATTTGTGAGTTAATGTAACATAGTTTGTGGTGTGTCGGTATGTGCAGCATGCGTACGCTTCTCTAGCTACGAATGCACAAATGCGAATATGCTTGACAAAACAATTACCCGCTTGAGGCTAGGATTGCGAAAGGTGTGATTTTGAAATATGTATCATCATCGTGCGGCTTCTGGTTTCTTGTGGCTGTCGGCTTCTAATTACCGAGAGCATTTGCATCGTTGACTTTTCGTTGTGGAATGTATGTATATGTTGTTCTAAATATATTTGGTACAGTTTGAAATATGATGATAATTACACAGATGAAGACGCAAGGAATGCAGGCGCCAAATCTCCAAAGTAACATTTATGGAATTCCGATAATTGAGGTAATTGAGTCAGTCAAAAGTCAAGAAGACAATTACCTGATTGACTAATTGAAATTTTTCGATCATTAACTGTTGTGAAGACTGTATTAGCACTGATGGTCTCTGGAAATCATCTCCCATCCCCCATAAGAAGGTGTTCCATTAAATAGTGTTTGTATTCATCACCTACAATGTTTTCTTGAATTTTTGTTTTATCATAAACGATAGTTAAAATAAATTTCTATGCGTAGGAAATAAAATTTCTAAATTATTTGCCAATTTAAGCAACGAACATAATTATTCGTTCTACACTCCGTTACTGTACTTAACCTTTAGTTGAACTGATTTCCAGAGTCTTCTAATATTGTGAATCCTTACAAACCAGAGCACAAACATCAGTCGAGTAGCATGTTGTCCGTTTCTACTCCTGAAATCAACCCGGCAAAATCATTTACATAAAGGTAAGAATCGCTTGCTCAAATTGCAAGAGTTCTGGTAATCCGCAAAAAAGGCAAAAAGTTTCCTTTTATGTAATACACAAAATAGGAAAAAAATCATCCATGTACTATGTATATATATTTATGTGTAGTGGTGATCAATATGCGTTTGAAAAAAAGACACCGGGGGTATTGAAAAACGAGTCCAATGAGCATGCCCATCGGCAATCAGTGGATAAAATACTTGAACGAGTTTATATTGAATGACCAACAAAATTTTCGGACACACATAGAGATTCGACCACGTACTCTTGCGCATCGTATATATCACTGACTATTGGCGACTTCTGAATATCGCACTAACCATTGTCGTTTGACCCATTTCGTGACACAAGTGCTAAATTGCTTCAAACTCAATTTCGTAGCGAAAAAAAATTTCAAATAGGAATTCGGGTCTTAAGGCTGGATTTACTTAATTTATAAGGAACCCATTTTCAAAGCTTCGATACATTCCCTATTGTCTTGGAATGGTTGTATGACTGACATTCAACCTTTCTTAGAATCCTTGACATGAAATTTGATAGTCTTTTTCCCAATATTTGTTAAGTTTGATCCTATACATCAAGAGTCTTGCGTGCCCTACCTGGTTTTTCCTCCAGGTGTGATTGCTCTCAGGGATGTTTACAAATAATTTATTGGCAGTCAACATAACCCAATGAAAAACAAAGGTAAAATTTTGAACCAGAGTTTAACTTAGAATTTCTAGGGAAACAATTTCGTTCCTCGAAAAACAAAACGGGAGTGTGGAGTTTTGGGACATTTTGTCTTTAAAAACTCCTATTCCTAATAACTGTTTTGCTCTATTCTGCAAATTATACACATTTTGCTGTTTTTTTTTTTCTAATGTGAAAAAATCTCAGGGATCGGACGGAACATTTACGGCCTTTGTCAGAATACGAGAAGTTTGGGTTCTAGAGCAAGTCACGAGCCCGGAAACTGTATACCCAGATGCTGACGAAGCCTTATGTCAAGGGGGACTTCTGGCAGCTTCCGGGGCTACTGTTCTTCGCCGCCAAGTATAAGTTTTATGTTCCGGAGGAAGCAAGGTAGCAGAAACTTCCAGTTTGCCAATAAATACATGATTTGGCAAGCGATCTGCTCATGTGGCAAACGTAGTGTGCCATTCGTGATTACTGGGACTGTAAACGGGGAGATCTACCTCAAGGAGTATTTACAGAAGCGCCCGCTTCTGTATCCTATGCCCTATGATCTTCTGACCGGATTTAGCTTCGTGCGCTTCGTGCTATTCAAATGTTGTTCTGGAGTGGTACGAATGAGATCACTTTCGTAACCATTAAGATAACCCCCCTCCAACGCACCGGAACTGAGGCCAATCGAAAAATACTGGGCTATTATGAAGCAGGCACTACGGAAGCATCCCAAGGAGGTCAAGAAAGACATGTAGAAAAAGTGGGTTTCCGTACAGAAGAAGCTACAGTCAGATGTTGTACAGAACCAAATGAGCGTAGAGTGCGAGTGTACGTTTATGGTATTGATGTTGAAAGAAATAACTATGCCAAAAGCTTACTAGCGGGTTATATTTTATTGTCTGAAAGTTTGAAAACGATCGATTTACTAGGATATTTTTACAGCGTTTTTTCCGTGATGCAATTTGTTGTGGGACACCCTTTATATGAACGAGAAAATGATAAAATTTGATTTGAATGACAAATGCCCTAGATCTCCAACTTCTCGTATTCTGACAAATGTCACAAAGTTTCCGTTCGGTTTCTGAGATTTTTTCACAATAGAAAAATTACATAATTTGTATGATTTGTAGCAGTGAGTTGAATGGTTATTGAAGATGGGGAATTGTCCCAAAAATAAGTATTTTGTTGCAATACCATATTCTTGAGCTTGTTCAAGATTTCTCAAATTGGAAAAGTATAGGGTTGATTAGAAATACGGATGAACTGAATTATAAAGGCATATAAATATACGTTATTATTAATCAATTTACAAGCACATTAAATTGAATGTTAATGATAAGTCATTCCATGATTACATTATGATTACAAACCATTATTCTGATTTTGTAAATAGTACGAAAATTATGACACCGATGACTACCGCGGTGATGATTTCACACAGACTGGAAAGTATGTATGTGTCAAAAAGACGGTTGAGTACTTCATTTCCGTCAGACGAGTATTCACTATTAGCAGTTGTAATTGAATTGACATGAAAGTCTTCCGATTTCGAACTAATTTAATTAAAAGGGTGTTATTTTAGTATTTTTTCAATCGTGATTTTTTATCGCTATTGACATATCTACTGAATTTTTTTAACATGTTCCGTTTTCTTTACAGTGTTATCAAGTCAAATATACGCTTGAGCGACGTCGTGAAACTTTTTTACAATTAGTTGCAAAAAAATAATCTTTTCAGACATATTGGCTCAAATGGTACGTTCCCCGCTTGCAATCGGGGACTCGTGCGTTGCCGTGGCTTCTCATCAATGCCCTGATCGGAAGGAAAAGAGAAGGAAGATGGAGGAAATAGAATTGGAAGGATGAGCGCGAATTTCGCACAAAATTTCGGACGAAATTTTGCGCGGAATTTCGTACGGAATTTCGTACGAAATTTCGCTCGAAATTCCGTGCGAAATTTCGAACGCCATTTCGTACGAAATTTTGCACGGAATTTCGCACGGAATTTCACACGAAATTTCACACGAAATTTCACACGAATTTTCGTACGGAATTTGGCAGAAAATTTCGCACGGAATTTCACACGAAATTTCGCAGAAAATTTCACACGGAATTTCACACGAAATTTCGTACGGAATTTCGCAGAAAATTTCGCACGGAATTTCACACGGAATTTCGGACGGAATTTCGCACGAATTTTCGCACGGAATTTCGAACAAAATTTCGAACGGAATTTCGAACGAAATTTCGCACGGAATTTCGCACGAAATTTAGCATGGAATTTCGCACGGAATTTCACACGAAATTTCACATGGAATTTCGCACGGATTTTCGCACGGAATTTCGCACGGAATTTCGCACGGAATTTCGCATGGAATTTCGCACGAAATTTCACACGGAATTTCGCACGGAATTACGCACGGAATTTCACACGGAATTTCGCACGGAATTACGCACGGAATTTCACACGAAATTTCACATGAAATTTCGCACGGAATTTCGCGCGGAATTTCGTAAGGAATTTCGCATGAAATTTCGCATGAAATTTCGCACGGAATTTCGCGCGGAATTTCGCACGGAATTTCGCATTAACTTTCGCACGGAATTTCGCATGAAATTTCGCAAGGGAATTTCACGCGGAATTTCGCACGGAATATCGCGCGGAATTTCACGCGGAATCTCGCGCGGAATTGCGCACGAAATTAGAGATATTGCGCGGAATTCAGCGTGGAATTTCGCACGGAATTTCGCACGGAGTTTCTCACGGAGTTTCGCACGGAATTTCGCACGGAATTTTGCGCGAAATATCGCACGGAACTTTGCTCGCAATTTCTCACGGAATTTTGCACAGAATTTCGCTTGGAATTTCGCATTGCGGAATTTCGTGCAGAATTTTCGCACGGAATTTCGTGCAGAATTTTGCACGGAATTTCGCACGAAAAGTCGCATGGAATTTCGCACGAAATGTCGTTGGAATTTCGCACGGAATTTCGCGTGAAATCTCGCACGGAATATCGCACGAAATTTCACACGAAATTTTGCACGATATTTCGCACGGAATTTCGAGCGGAATTTCGCACGAAATTTTGCATGGAATTTCGCACGGAGTTTCGCACGGAATTTCGCATGGAATTTCGAACGAAATATCGCATGTAATTTCGCAAGTAATTTCGCACAAAATTTCGAAGTTTGGCACAGAATTTCAGACGAAATTTCGCCCGGAGCTTCGCATGAAATTTCGCAAAGAAGTATACTTCTTAATACTTTACGTTTTTTTACGTTGCAAGTTCGTTGAAAAAGATTCAATTTAAGATGGCTCACAAATCAGCACAACAAAAGATTTTTCGCTCGTTTTTTGACACTGATCAGTGCAGCTGTGACAAGAATGAACTATAACTTCAACTGGGCATAAAAAGTGAGCTACAACCGAGTCTAGTATGCGCTAAAAATAACAGATGGCAACACTGCATAGGAACGAAAATATCGAGCTATACCAACCTATACAGCGTCCTAACATATACGACAATCCCTTACCCTTTCTGGTTAAATAGGAGGGAGTCTCCACAGAGTCGGCAGTGTTCTGATATTTTCAAAGAGTAATAAAAGAAATTATAATGAAAACCCGATTTTTTTGTATGTTTCATGGCCAGATTAGTTTTTCAATAACTTACCTCCCAAGTCACAATTGATGTTTTATAGTAGTTTAATAGCTACTCATAAAACAAAGATTGCCCTTGTAGCGTGCTATAAAATTCCAATTGTTACTTGGGCTGCAACTTAAAAAGCTTAGGCACACATTTGCATTCGATTACCATTTGTGTTTTCAACAATAAATTGACATAAATGTGATAGCATAATTTTGGCAGCCATCTTAAAACAGCGCTTGGGCCCCTGTGGCCACTTAGAAAATTTGTTTTCAATTTGTAAAAACTTAACAAAACGAGGAATAATAATCTCTAACGAGATGCTTCTAACGCCGATTATTTCTTTGGCATTTGAAATGTGTTAACGTGAACTGTAAGTTATAAAATATTATCAATTATTACAATTTCTGGTTTATGTCACTGTCGTTAGCTTCGAAAGAAAACCCCCTCTTTGAATCGCAGTTACACTTGCGACGATTCCAGTTTGCTTTTTATCAACGCAACATTAAGCTATGTCATGCGACTTGTGCCACGCAATGTGCAACATCTTTCACGCGCCTACCTATTGACGACGTGTGATGTAGTTATGCTAGAGCATACGAACTGGCACGCTACCGAGACACAAGCACACGTCATCGGGATACGTCATCACTCAATCGTTGTTACACACTGTACCGAGAGAAGTGCCGGTAGTGGTTCCGTCCGTGTGAAAGTAACAAACCTCGTGTCTCGAACGAAATCTGCTACACAAGTAAACCAAAGGAACGACGCGAAGCAAAACGACTTAAGTTTAAAATCCGCTGCGCCAAGAGCGAGTTTTATTGAATTAACGTTTCGCGATTGCCGTTGGTCGCGCGAGAGAGGGAGAGAGAGTGTGTGAAATACGATGAATGAAGCAGGTAAGCTTGAGTTTAAATAAAAAGAAATATATCAAACTATGGCTTGTATTCTTGTAGCTATCTGTAGTAGTGTTGGAGCAGGGCATGTTGGCAGTAGTTTGAAATATCGTACGATCCCACTTCGACCAATCGCTGCGGCGGATCGTGGTGGGCTCGTCAAGGCAAACGTGCCTCTCGCGCAACGCCACACTTTCCTCACTTCCAATGACAAAATGCGGGCAGCAGCGTGTATGCAATAACGATAGTTTAACGAGAGCGATAGGTAGTCATACTAACTATTTATTGCTTATAAAAAGATCATTGAAAGATATGACGTTACCAACATGATAACTGAAAGAATATTTTAATAATAAGCATCTAATAGGAAACCACCTTCCTGCGTCTACAACTTGTTCAAGAACAGCTTTGATCATCTGAACGAACGATTGCCATTGTAGTTGATGTAAATTAAGTTGTTTAACGACATTGTTCCTGACACTATCTAGCTCAGAAGGTGCAGATGCATTGACAGATTTTTACTGGCTATACATCTGTCGCAATGACCTGCACAGGTTCTTAAAAAAGATCAGTTCAAACGCAATTAGCAGAAGCAGCAGCGGGCCAAAGATCATTTTCTCGTAACTTCGTGCGTATGAAAATTTCCTGTATTTATTTTGGTTTTGACTCGAGCGCTCTACTTCATCCGACCAGTTATTACCGGTCGAGAAGCAAAGGGGAATCAACAAACACGCTGCCAATTGAGACCGTCCGAAGCGTACAGCAGCGGTCACTTTTCCCAGTCACCGACTTATCGAAGGCTCGGTCAGTGATGCTCTTTTGTGACGAATGATGATGGTAGGAATGCTAGTAGGAAATAATTGGAATAGTTTATGTAGCCTGGCCGGTATTGCCATCTAATACGAATCATAGCACACCAACACCAACTGTGGTTGATTTTTAAAGCGGATTGTGTTGAATGGGATAAAAACGTGCCCGTTGCGAGATGTGAAGGCATGTCACTTGAAGATTTCGTTATGTGGAATATTTTGTGCTGGAGGCCATGGAATTTCTAATGCATTATGTTGCGAATGAGATTTTTTCATGTGCAGAATTAATTTTAACTACAGATCGCGTATGAGTCCCATAAAGATAGGAAAACCCATAGATAACGGGACAACTATGCGATCATGGGTAAACTAATGTGAAAAGTAAATCTATGAAACTAAAACTGAGTGAGCAACATACCTGAATATATTTTAGCTTAGCAGTGAGATTTTCGGATTCTATCAAAATTTGTTGAAATTGTACAATCAATTGCATGATACTTAGGAGAGATACATAACACTCCATCTCAAATTAAACCAAAGATAATCAGACGTAAACTCTGATGAATCTTTATCGACCAAAAATACGGTTGATTTTAAATAATAAAATTAGCATTATGTCGGAATCTGGACAGATACATCCTGTCGTTTCCACACACCCATTTTTTAAAATTGATTATATTTTGTCGACAAAAACCTAACGAGAAAGGAACAATTGTATATAGTTCGATCATCAGACCCTTTGGTTGAGTAGTATTTTGATTGTTTTCGTGTAACTTTCAAATGGTTTACAATATCGTCTTGATGTCAAAGGAAAAGTTACAGGAAATTTTATGGGCCTTTTTTTAAATATCTCGAGAAATACGACATTTGAGAACATTTTTGTTATAAGCATTTTGATTTAAATTGGCGTTTAGAATAATATTCAAAAAGAAAATTGTATTTTTGACTACAAATAGTATTTTTATTGATCCTCCATTATCCAAATACACTGAAAAAGTATATCTACGTCTTTAAAAGGACAAGCATTAGATTAGCGAATAACTTTTAAAAAGGGCATAATTACACAAAAAAATTATTTCGTTGGAGAAAATTTCCAAATATCTCGAAAGCTATCGCATTTTGAAAGATTTTTGTTAAATGCATTTTGATTTAAAATGATACTTAGAATCATATTCTGTATTAAAATTATAGTTTTGTATGTCAATTAGTATGAAATTTAAAAACAAGTATAACATTATTGTTAGAAAAACTTTTTTACCATCATGCAATCACTTTCAAAATGTTTCTTTTCTCTTTAAATTTTGTTGACAAAATATAAAAATTTAAAAAATGGTTTTTTTTTTCAATTTAAATTGCAACAATATATTTTTTTTATTAAATATTGTAATTGTCAGAAAAAATCATGGAGATTCATCAACCGAACACAACTGCAAAGTTTCATTCGAATCGACAATGGTCATATTTTGTGGTCGGCCGGTTTCTCATGGAATCCCTCAGACGCTTCAAAATGTGAATTTGATCGGCGGGTAAAGTTAGCACAGCAGAAACCATCAAAAATTTGTCGCGTGATACAAAAGGGGAAACCGATTTATTAAAATATCAGCAATGCTCCTCATAGTCGGCTATCAGGAGTACAATGTGCTTATTCGGCCTATCGTGCTAATACAACAAATAATAAATTTCCCAAATTTTCGGTAGCCTGCTGCCCAGAGCAATTATTACATGCACACCAAAAAATTATGAATTTTATCGTTGACGTAATTGCAAGCATAACAGAATTTAACAAACCGTAATTCACGAAATGACGAAATATAACCGCGCTCCGTTTAATTTTACTTTAAACCTATACATTACATGCGCAGTGACATACAAATACACTTACTGCCATTCAGATCAAACGCTATATGTGGAGTAAAATTACGTGATTTACGAAATTCAACGACATGTAAAATTAAAATCAAACTTAAAAGTCAGTCATTTTTGATGCTCGTATATGTCAGGGTCAGGAGACGTAAATTTACACTATTTTTTCTAGGTGTGTGGTAACGCTATTGGCACACATACTAATAAATCTCCCCCTCCCGTGACACATGTGGAGATGCAGCGGATTCTTCGGTCTCTGGTAGCGACATGTATCGGACTAACATTCCTTCCTTCCCCAGAAGATCTGCATTCGGATGTGGCCGGCGTCAGTATTGATTAGCCTGCAGGGATCAATATCGATTGCACAATGTGGCTCACTATGCTATTCCCAAGCATATTGTTCTAATCAACATTTTGCAATCTAAATTCGATCTGGTCAATAACGAAGTAGTAACCACCGGCAATTTCTTATCTTTATGCTTATGCTACAGTTGTAGACGCTCCAAAAAGTCACAATTTTTCGGAACATTCCAACTCGCTATCTCTTCTCTTTATGGATTTATTTTTTGACCTTTTTCACTCTAATTTTAAGAGGTCACAGTTTATTCTAAAAAACATAAAATAGCATGTGTTGCAGTTAATATTTAAAAAGTTCTTGAAAAAATGGCCTCACAAATATTTAGCAAATCAATCAGATCTAGTAAGACTTTTAACTTAGCTATTTTCCAATTAGTGTTTATTTCGCAATAAAACAAACAATAAATTACACGATGCTGCAACATAAAAATAATTGAATGTACTTTTAAAGTGATATAGTAAAGGTTGTAGAGCTCGTCAAATATAACACAAAACCACGTTTGATCAATTTAATATACCCTTTCGGGCAAATGACCTAATGGTTAAAACCCAAATAAACAAATACAAATACAAATAATATACCCTCAAAATCTTGATTTATTGCAAAAATACGACTTTTCGAAACTTTCGGCGCTAAATTTTTTTTTGCGCGGTCACTTTTCAACCGATTTTAAATTTTTTGAGAGTTGAATTTTCCAACAAACTAAAATGCCAGTAACTAAGGTAATTTTCAACCGATTTTGATACATTTAGGTGTTTTGGATTCATCCATCCATCCACTTTTGGACTTGGTAAAAATGAATCGGGTTACTTTATTCAGTTCCGGGGAATCCGGATTTCCGGAAGCATGTTCCTGTGCTAGGATTTGTGAATACTATTTATGATACTATTTGTGAATTTCAATGGAATACCGGCAATATGGGTATCAAAATTTTTGGATTTATATCAGTAGGCTGTATCTCGCGGTTTTGGAACCATTTGGTGATTTGACCCCGGAACGGACATTCCGGAGCAGTTTCCCGTGGGGCCATTAGTGGCCATTCCATTCCAATTCCATTTTTCAAATTGCCATAGGGTCCCGTAACAATAAACAGCGAGACAATTTGAAGAGTTTTAATACTCATATTGCTAGTACATAAATAAAATTTACAAATCATACCCTAGTACTGGAACATTACTCCGGAAAATCCGAATTACCAAGAACCAGATCCACTCATCCGTTTCAGTTTAACTGAATCAGATAGTGGGCGAGTTCCTGAATCCGAAACATCTAAAGGTGTCCAAATCGGTTAACCGTTGTGTGTCCGACGCGGTACCCGGGTACCTTTTTAAGTTTCAATTAATTAAATTCCTATGTTTTATCCATAGCTGGAAATTGAAACTTTGTGACATCTTAGAACTTCACTAAGTCAAGCTTTTGGGTTAATAATATTGTTGATAAGTGAGGAGGGGCTCCTGAATTTTTTTTACTACGTAACAGGCCGACGTGGGTACCCGGGTACCCACAAAACTAAAATGCCCATAACTAAGGTAATATCCAACCGATTTCTATACTTTTGACCGTTTTGGATTCATGAACTCATCCACTTTTGGACTTGGTAAAAATGAATCGTGTTACTTCATTCAGTTCCGGGTTTCCGGAAGCAGGTTCCAGTGCTGGGGTACTATTTGCGAACTTCAATGGAATACTAGCAATATGGGTATCAAAATTCTTAGAATTGCATCAGTAGGCTGTATCTATTGGTTTTGGAACCATTTGGTGATTTGACCCCGGAACGGACATTCCGGAGCAGGTTCCCGTGGGGCCGTGACCGCACATTCCATTCCAATTCCATTTTTCAAATTGCCATAGGGTCTCGTAACAACAAAAAACAGACTTCCGAGACAATTTAAAGAGTTTTAATACTCATATTGCTAGGACATGATTAAAATTTACAAATCATGTCGTAGTACTGGAACATTACTCCGGAAAATCCGGATTACCAAAAACCAGATCCATTATTCCGGTTCTATTGTACAGAATCAAAAAGTGGACTAGTTCCTGAATCCAAAACATCTAAAAGTGTCCCAATCGGTTAAAGTAAGCCATGGTTATGAGCATTTCAATTTGTGGGTACCCGGGTACCCTCGTTGGCCTGTTAAAGGTGTTTTTTTTGTTGGACACATAAGGGTTAATAAAGAACATAACTTCAACGTGATAGTCCATTTTTCTTAATTTTCATAGGCTAATTCATTGACGAACACTAAATTTTTGAAAAAACTATTTTTTCTGACACAAACTTGTATTGGAATTGACTTTTCCGATAGCTACGCTATCGGAAATAATTCAGTGGTTCACAGAGCATTCTATGCCGAACTGACATCATCATAAGGTGCAATGGGAATTTGCATTTTTATTTGCATTTGTAAAAAATTATTCATCTAACATTTAATGTTTCAATGAAACTTCATAAAACTAGTGTGATTGAATTCATCTTCGAAACCTCCGAACCATTGCGATGATAGGACTGTTGGCAGCATAGTCAGTTGGTCTCATTTCAGGAACAAGCATAACTGTTTGGCGAAGAGTACGAGATGGCGCATAGACGTGCATTTGTGCTAGTAGGTCAGGATCATTGCATTCAATCAGCAGTATTTTGGCCACAAAGACTGCATGCGATGTCATTCTCCTTTCAGCAAGGGTGTGCAAGCCTAACAAACGACAGCGGTCTTCATACGGCGGCAGGTTTTGCGGATCACTCCATGGCAAGAAACGCAGAGCGTTCCTGACAAACCGCCTCCGAACGCCTTCGATTCTATTGATCCAAACAGCATGGTAAAGATTCCAAACGACATTGCCAAATTCTAGCATCGAACATACCAACGAACAGTAAAGAGCTTCAAAATAGAGTTACTATATTAAGAGTTAGGCGGACACAAAAGCCGGAAAACTGGCAGCTCTTATTTCAGGAAGAAAACACTGGCATCCCATGTAGATGTTCAAGCTCTAGCTTAATAATTTCATTGTCGTCGTGACTAAGAACTTTACATGCACGAGTAGAAAAACCAATTCGAAGGTCTGATTATATGATTTTATACTTGTGCGAATATTTCTTCTTGCTACAGAAAAAAATTGGTTCTTTTCGTTACTCTACACTCGATAACACAAGATAAGAGTAAAATAGTTATTACCATGATCACAATACTTTTTCCATATACATCCAATGAAAACATGTTATGTGACGTCATGCTCGATTGGCTCCGGCATTTGACATGTTCAATTGGCTCCGCTCAGTGTCTCCGCCTAACTATGAATATAGTAACTATACTTCAAAACACAAACGATCACGAAATTCGCCCAGTTGTCGATTGGCTTTGTCGATTGTAGCAGAGAAGTGACGATGGTAAGTTAGCTTATAATCCAGCATTACTCCTTGTCTTTGATGTAGTCAACACGTTGTAGCTGATTTCCAGAAATATTCTAATCAAAAGGAATGGTGTCCCTAGTGCGATGAAAGCTGATGACACTGCATTTGGGAATGCACAAAACATGCATATTCCGCACACACCAGGTGTTGAGAGAATCCTGAATGGCTGGCAGTACCATGCAGTCGGACTGAACACGAATTACGTAATATAGTTTAACATCGTTAGCGAAAAAGAGTTAGCCACCAAGATTTAAAAAACCAGCAACGTCATTAATAAACAGCGAAAATAGCAGCGGCCCGGGTGTACTACCTTGAGGAACTCCAAAGCTGTTCGAAAAGCAATCAGACTGAGCAGAGCCAATACAAACAGTAACTTGACGATGAACTAGATCGAAGCCATACGACTAGGTGCAGCCAAGTTTTTTTTAGTTTGGCAATCAGGATATTCACTTTGTCAAAGGTGGATTTCAAATCTGTATATATCGTATTCACTTGAAGTTTTTTGCACATATTATCCAAACAAAATGACGTAAAGCTCACTAGATTGGTTTCCACCGAACGGCCAGGATAGCAACCATCCTGACAGGTTCTAATATAGTGTCGGCAGGAAACAAATAGTTTTTCGTTAACCACTGACTCAATCAGCTTTGATTCAACTCCAAGCGAAGTAATTCCACGGTAATTTTCAACGTTACGCTTGTCGCCTTTTTTGAAAAATGGGATTTGTGTCGAACACTTCCAGTGCACTGCAAACGTTTACTGTTGAAGCGACATATTGAAAATTTGCGCGAGTTGGTGTAGCCAAGATGTCCGAGCATTTTTTTTGAATACAGCTGCAGGCATAATACTCGAACCGGGATCGAAGGACGCTTTTGTCTTCTCGATAGCCGAACGAACCATTTCATCTTCGATGGCGAAGAGATCCATGCTGATAATGTCAATCATCTCAGGCGATGCCGAGTCTTGAGAGAAGACGCTCGAAAAGTGCTGTGTAAAAAACAGCTGCACTCATCTTGAGACAAGTTTCCTTCCTCTTAGTGTTAACAAACGACCAGAATCCCTTGGGGTTCCGAATTAAGTTCAGTTGTAGTCGATTTACGTAACGTCTATAGACACTTACAACAGCGGTAATCGTTACTAGCGAGCGAAAAAAAATCGCTTCGATAAAAGACATGCGGAGAGTTCCATTAGACCATGGTGGTTTCTTGGCAGGTTGATATTTTGGGACTGAAGCTGCAACACATTCTAGAAGTAAACAGTTGTAGTGTGCTACAGCATCGTCGACATTAACGAAATGTTACAACTCATCCAATTGATCCGCATTAGAGAGCGACGAAGAGCGGAATAATCTGTCTTGCGAAAAAGAACTTATCGGGAGTCGGTTTGTTCTCGTAACGAAGACATCGGCGGAACTCCATCAAAACTTCCAAAGCAGGATGGTGATTGTCAAGGGGTACTAAAATTTCGGGCGCCTCCACAACAGAACATTCACGTACTGCACTTTCACTGACAAAAAACTTAGTCCAAAAGCGGAACTGATGAATGGAAATTAGCGAAGACTGCATATCAAGAAGACTAGCAACTCTGTCCAGAATCTGGAGAAAGTAACAACAGCACCACTTGCGGGTAAAGGTGGTACTTCCCATAGCGATGCACACATTTTTTACATTAAGCTTCTTACCTTCCTCCAATAGAGGCGCTGTAACCTCTGTCGCTTCTCCTTTGCATGGGGGAAGGAAGGAGATATCAGTCTTCTTAATATGAAGTCTTCGAAATTAGACTAACCTGATTCAGTCCATGAAAGGTTATTCCGTCAGAATGTAAATGGTGAAAAAAATTCAGCTGCTGTAAAGGGAGAACTTCATTTCTCGATTTTTGGCCAGCTTTTCGGAATTTTTGACCACTGTGTGGCGCCGTTATTAGAGTATAGATAGATAGTATAGATTCGTTGATTCTCCACACAATTTTCCTTGTTCTGGCCAATCACGGAGTAGTAAATACGACTCGATTACTAACTCATAATCATGTGACTCATGCACAGATTAACGATAAAAATATAGATCGGGCTTTGTAGTGCGTTTCATTTTTCTCCAGACCACCATTTCTATCATTATCTGAATTACCTTTCACCTTTTAATTTGAGTACTCTATTGGTTACCCTGATTTATTACATAGTTTTAGAAAAAAATAAAAAATAACACAAAAATAAGCGTTAGTGGAACTTCGCTTTTCTAATTTAATAGACTGTGCACTAAAAACGATACCTTTCAGTGATAAGAACAAATGATGGATGGTTCATGGAATAAGTGCCTTATCGCTTGCACTACCAAACCCAGGATAATCAAAATAATTTGTAACCTAATGAAAGTGGCATCGAATTATTTAGATTTGCAAGCCTAGTAGTCAGAAAGGGAATTAAATTGTAATTTTCTATTTTATATTATATATTGATCAATATCAGTTATTTTTTCCAGCTGCTTCCTATCGCTTTAATTACTTTCAAACCTCACCGGCCTGCTATGGAGGTTAAAATTCCTCAAACTATGAAATGAGTCTACTAATACCAACTGACCTGTTCTACAACCGAATCCCATCCGTCAATATCTGACCGACCACCTATTGGTGGCTAAACAATCCACCAGCGGTAGTGTCAATTTGAATATGATAAGCGAATCTCGGTGGGTTACTTCATGTGGAAGCCCATACTGCTTTGATGGGGAACATTGCATGGCAACAATAGTGGTTACAGATTAATAGAAAGCGTCCATGCGGTATCTGATGATGGTCACCGGATGGCCCACGGAAACCACGGAACTGTGCATACGTCCCAGAATTAATCCGAATTAGTATTCGGTGGTGTTGACATTTCGGTGTTCCTCGGCAAAATTAAAATATACCAATGAAATCGATTTAGCGAATATTAAAACACACGCCTATTGGTTTTTGGATCACTTGCATCTTCTTTGAAAAAACTATGATGTGACATTTTTTAATTCAAACTTGGTGGACATATTACGTGGAATTTTCGCCCACTAAAGAAAACTTGTTATTGTTATTCTTGTTAAGATAGCGATCAGTTTCGGTACACTTATTATTAGTCATCCCAAAATAAACTTCCCCATTTATTTAGACAGGCCATTCCTAGCGTACAGGATAACTGCAGATCTAGTACAATCCAAGCTATGGCTTCCAGAAGCAAAGAAATCCTCAGTTTCATCTTTGCCCCCAGCATCCCTAGTACAACAAAAATCTTCTTGTCGCTTATTTCACACTGATTGTTTACATTTTATCCATAACTTGAGCTCGGTTAGGCCACCATACGGCTCCCGCTTTTTCTACGACCGGTCAGTGTAGCCGTACGCTCGTTTGTACGGGCAATTGTGGAGACACGGTGTTCGCTTTCAGAAATATTAATTCATTCAATAAAAATCAATTTAACTGATTGCGAAAATGTGTGCGAAAGTTTCAATGGACGAAGACGATGTCAATTCGTGTGACGAGCCGATGAGGGATCGTATAGTCATTGCGGCCTTGTAACAAACGGTCATATGCCTCCTGTTTGGTTATGGTTCATTTTGCTTTTTGGAGCAGAAGCCGGAGCCTGTTTTGTGGTGCTTGTGTGTAAGAGGTAGCAGATCCAATTAAGAAAATTGTGTGATATGCCAAGTGAACTAATAATGACAGCTGCGGTCAGCTCGTTCCACATTCGATTGATTGAAGATTCTGCTAATATTTATTCTGTGCGGTTATGTTTGCGAACATTGTCGTAGACTAGAGTTGAAGGTTTTGTGGTTGCTGGAGATTATTGACTAATTAGATGAACAGCGGAATATGTGGTTTGTGCTATTAAAGACGAGGTGTTGTCGTAATTGACCTTTATCAATGGGTTCAATACGGTTAGCAACGGCAATATTATGCTATGTGCGTTCTATCATAGCACTCATCGCTCATTTAATTCAATCAATTGTTTTCAGCAGGACCACTCTGCCTTGACTGCTTCATTATATATGTACCGTCAATTTGTAGTTTGGCTATTTTACTATGATTCAACACTGCAATTCGAATTGAGAGATTCTTCAGAATTTTAATACCTACTATTTAATAATGATCCGTAACATAATATTCCTGCCACCAGCTTTCACTAGAACATGCTTTACCACTGAGTGTTGTTCCATGGAATAAAAACTTCAACGCTAAAGTTTGAACGAGTAAAACAATGGTGGTTTAGTCATCCGTATTCTGAAAACTTGAGCTAAAACAGTTTCGGTTATAATTCTGAAAGTTCTGCTTTCAATTAAAAGTAAATATATACAGATCCTTACACATTTTCAAACCAGCGCAAAAGTATCGTCTTGAGAAAGCCCCGATCAGAATCAAATAACAAAAATATAAGAGAATGTAATTTTCGATTCAAACTGGTTTTAGAATTTGGTCTCGTTAGTGGTCAAAATAATAAATATCAAAATAATAAAATAATAAGTATCACCACGAGATATAGTTTTCATAGATTTTTGTTACAATCTCTGATCGGCACATGATTCGATTATGCAGCTTGCAATACGCAAAAATCTCCTGCCCTAAGTATATTCAACTGATTGCTGGGGTAAGTATAATGTGAAGACGAATTGAATTGACGTCAATTGTACAATGCCAATCACTGATGAAACAGCTCTGTACATTGTAAGCCTGTATAACCCACTAGTGTTACTTTTTACCCTACGGCAACTCAACCGTCAACCATCAACCGGTAACCACAACGTCTGCCAGTCAAGTTTTTGCTGCTTCAGTTGTTTTTCCTCTCGCTCTCCATGAATTGCAAACACGTTGTAATTGAGAAACGATTAATTTAATACGTATGCAAAAAGGCAGGAATAATACAGGGCGCGTTCGAAAATTTTGTACTAATTGAGAAGAATTGAGGTTCAGAGAGTCGAAAAAGACGTAAAGATTTTGTTTGCTAATTTGGGAAAGAAGAACCATCGCTACTGAAAGTTCTCATATAACTGCGTTCATGGGTGATCCCTTGATGCTGTGTCAGAACGATGAAGGCATCGATTGTTTTCCGATGGGCAATGGCGTTGTCAGACTTAATGATTGTTGTTATGCAAGGTGAGCTCGGAGCAAGTCGAAATAGAAATAAATCAGAATTAAGTTTCTTGCACTCCTTGGGTTGTTCTGAATGGTTTGCAGTTTATAGAAAAAATTGTCAACTTTTATCAAATAGTTCTATCAATTGAAATGATTCTGGAATGGTTAACTCTATATTAGGCTGTCCCAAAAAAAATCGATGTTCGAAAAGTCCTGGTGCTCAACCCTATAATGAAAGATAAGCATATTTTAAGCATTTTTGTAGAACAAATTAAGTTTCTAAAAATCATCTAGAGGTTCCGCAAATGTGATTTATGAAAAATGGTCATTTTTGAGCAAAATTGTCGCATATAAGTGGTTTTTGCAACTTTTTCAAAGCCCAATTATTTTTAAAATATTTTTTTTTATTTTTCTCTGGACCTTAGAGAATAAATTCCATTTAAAATTGAGTCCCTTTGAGTCTGAAAATGTAAATTTCGAACATCGTACCAAGCCGAGATTGCTGTTTTTCAATATATGAATTCAATGCTTTAATGGGTTAAAAGCGTTTCTTTGTTGAGTCACTTCGGCCGGACAGCGGAATCAAGAACGTTGATGCGGCTGATCTAACAAGAAGGATTGTGATAGCTTGTGATGGTACAATGCCGCCCAAACTAGAACCACGCAGCAAATGGCGTCCAGTTTACTGGTTAAATGAGTAGCTCAGTACGTTGCATGTTGCTTGTCTCAGAGTCAGAAGTCGGGCTCAGAGAGCATGATCGGAGAATGAGAGAGGAGCGCAAGTGACGTTTCGGGAAGCTATGACCGCTTTTAAAATGGGAGATCAAGCTTAGTTTGCCATATAAGAAGCTGTGCTGAGAAGTAAATGCCAATCCCTGGGGGACGCAAACCGAGTTGTGATGGCAAAGATGAGGGTCCGTCGACGCAAGCTGAAATGTGCCGGAGTAAGCTAATGATAATCGTTGAGAATTTCTTCCCGAAGCACGATCCAACTACCTGGTCACCGACATCGTACGGATAATAAGAAGGAGCAAACACAGACGAGTGGCAAGTGACTAACAACGAGCTCAAAGAAGCGTCGATGCGACTAAAATCAAAGAAAACCCTCTATCCGTATGGAATACTAAACGTGGCGCCTAACAGCGCCAGCTGGGAAGCCATCGCCGCAGCGCTGTGCAGAATGATCATGCCGGATCCTGAAGAGCTACTTCCAGAGTGGAGTGCTTCTGTACCAACGGTGCTTCACTTTAAAAGTAAACTCTTTGGTACGGGTTGTACGATGGGGTCTGGACACTGTGGCTGCCAAGGAAATCATGAGTTTCGTGTGACGGAGACAGTAGACGTTATCGAGAACTGGATGAATGGGGTCAAGCTGCAGATAGCTCACCACAAGACGGATGTGGATGTGTTAACCAGCAGCAACTGCAAAGCGGTTCAGCGGAGGCAGGTCACCGTTGGAGGGCACCTGATTGCATTGAACCGTGCACTAAAGCAATGGGAAGTGATAATCGACGACAGTTTGATCGTCAACAACCACGTCGACTATGCCTGCGAACAGTCGGCGAAGGAACGCACTATCGAGGATCATGCCAAACGTAGGCGGCCCGAAACGCAGCGCGAGATGTCTGCTATCTAGTGTTTCATCATCGATACTGCGATATGGGGTTCCTGCGTGGGGTGCGGCGCTGAAAATTAAGCTGAATTGCGAAAAGCTAAACAGGACGTTCCGGCTGGTGGCAGTACGTGTTGCGAGCGCCTACAGAACATTATAGTCGGAGACAGCATGCGTTATCGCCTGGATGATCCCCATCTGCATCACCCTTACGGAGGATATCGATTGCTACAATCAAAGAAACATCAGAAACGTGAGGGAGAAGGTGAAAATCGATTTGATGGCGACGTGGCAGCAGGAATTGGACAATACGAAGAAAGGAACGTGGACCTACCGGTTCATCCCAAACTTGTCGAAGTGGGTCAGTTTAAAGCACAGAAAGGTGACCTTCCACCGAACACCGCTCCTGTCGGTCCACGACTCCTTCAGGAAGTATCTTAATCGGTTCGAGCACGCAACATCCATTGTACCCGGAGTGTGCAAACGTAGAGAAGACAACGGAGCTTCACTTTAAAAGTACTCTTAAAACACTAGGATAGGCCTAGTGTTATAATAGGATAATATTAAATACGGGGGTTCACATTATCGCCGTGTTTTGTCCGATACACTACCACAATCAAAACAATTTTTTTGCAACCATCATACAGAAAAGAATCACCAGTGCGGCCAAACCAAAACATGAACTTGAAAATATATTTTAATATAATTTCAGGTATACGTAATCAATTGTTTCAAGTTATTCAACTAATTGTTGATTGCAGAGATTCTATTTTCATCTGCACATACAATTCGGATCGGGAGAAAGCATTGTGTGATGTGAAACTTATCATGCCACTTGTTAACCTTCGAATGGTTATTTCCTGCGAGCGCAATTCTGGGCGCTCTTCTACTAACTGCTGATGAGGTTCTTTCATGTGTGTGATATTTGTGTTTGTTTTGATCGGCTGAAAAAAGCAGAATGATTCGCTTTACAAATCATTTGTTGGCGTCTATGATTTAGATAGCTAGTTAAAATCGACACAAATGGAATATAAGGCGTTGCGTTTCAACTAAAATGTTTTTCGATAAGGTGGAAATTGGCACGCCCAGAAGGCGATGATTGGATCGTTGAGGTGAGAATAGAAGCACAGAATAGAACATTTATTTTCATCTATGCTGAAAATATAAACAATTCTGCTAAATTAGCGTTGGGTATATAGATATTTAAGAAACAATGCACCGAAAAAATATGTTGGTGTTACGTTGGGATGGTTTGTAGAGAAATGGGACTTAAGGGACCACTTCAACGAAAAATACCTTGAAAGATAATAGTCTAGGAACACTGCTGTTTGCTTTGATGTTCGATTTCTCATAGTAAATAAAATTCTGGCCTACATTTGAAAAGGTCCTCTTATACGTTAAACTCATCTAATGTTTATTACATGCACAATTATTAGAGGTTTAGTTAATATTTCGGTAAATTGTAAGCATCTTCCATATAAATATATTAAAATATTATTATTATGTTTTTGGTGTAGTCAAAATATATTCGATCAGAATACAATAGAGTTTCAGTTCGTTTTTGTAATATGCGATCAGAAGGAGTTATATTTTTTCGCGAAAGAAAAGCTCTACTTCTTCCATACATTAGTTTGTTATGGAGCAATGGATGGCAGTCGAATGGACGAATCCCAAACGTATTTTTTACAAGAGCGATTTGATGTTCTGACCAGTGCTTTGCTTTATTTTCTAAACCCCGTTCGCTCAAAATTGTCCGCTGTTATTGATTATCAAAAAATTTTACAATACGCTTAGGTAAAGTGACTAGTCGTTTTCAGGATAAATGCGGGTCGTGCTCAAAAAGCATATTCACGACGTGCGTTTCCCAAATATTGCACAACTTGTGTAAGACCGAGAAACTATTCATAAGGATTCATGACCTGGCTCACATTAGAAGGCCAAAAGGGCACCACGATAATCAGAATAAATTGGCTCCCTTCGCACATTCCTCACGAATCTCGGAGACAGCATAACTCAAAACTTTTATGAGTGGTTTGAACAATATGACTGCAATTCGGGTATTTTGGAATAAAAATCTACATTTTGCTTTCCGGGACGTTTTACCATGCGGAATAAGATATTGAAATCCGGGACTATCGCGCCTGATTCGGGAAGTCTGGTCACTTCACTATAAGGATATTCTCGTGATATTTTCGTTTTTGACATTTAATTACTCCGGTGTAATCGGTGATAAACTCAAATTTGGGTTGGGTGTTATCAGACTGTCTGTTTTTCAAGACTACACCGGTGTAACACTGTGCGATAACAAAAATGCTATAAGAAACTGCTACAATTGAAGAGGCGATAATGATCACTTTTCTTCATAGCGTAAGCCATCAACTGAATAAACTCGACCAAAGTAGGAATCAAACATTCCAGAATTTTAGACTCAGGCGTTGTCGGTTTATTGGCGATCCATGGAGCCGACGATAGTTTCTTAGCAAGAGATCCACCCAAGATACATGAGAAGATGGGATAGCTAAGGAACAATAAGGTCGCTGACAACGATCAACTGCCATGTATTTTATTCAAAGGCGTGGGAGAGGTATTGGCTCCATAGAAAATTACCCCAGAATAAAGATCATTTTCTATCAAAGAAAGGTATTGGCTAAACCCGGAGCAGACTTTACCGAGCAGTATTGCCCAATGCCTCAACCGTCACAATGCTGAATGTATTATAACAAATTTGGTAGTGCATAACCAATATTAATTATGCAAATCCCTTTTCAATTAGTTTGCTGGATATATAGTTTGACAAGCCATATTCATCAACAAACAGGAGAAATTACTACTAGTCGGCCTTGAAAAAAACTTTTCCGATACCATATTGTTGCCAAAGTCAATGTAAACAAATGGTAATTGTCCTTTTTTGTTTCGGGGAGGAAATTCTGGTCCACAGGTCGTCTACGCGTATACTCCAGGTTGGAATACGTCCACTTTTTTATCGTGAAGGGATCAAGGTAAGTTGGATATCATCAATACTAGAGTATCGAAGATTTGAAGAGTTTGAGAATCTCATACTGTTCGATCGGTGCTGAGCTCTGAATCTTTTGGATAGGATATCTTCGAATCAGACAAGTGCATTAAACCGCTCTCTATTTCTTATTGTTTCTTGCTATTTATTACAGATATCAAGGCGCTATGAATACGCTCTAATAACCTAGGAATGAACGTTTTTGTGATCTTCCCAATAAGCCACAGTGGACTTTGAAGTGGTCCGTTAACGCAAACATTATTTAAAATTGGGAATGTTTCTATACCATTTGCAGAAATATTTGGTTGATTCATCGAATGCATATTTCGTCTAATTTTTTATACAGCTACTGTAATAATCGTGAATCTTGCACACAAATTGGCATGCAGATATTTAAATTTTTGAGTGCATAAAACGAAATGCAGAACGCTTTATCTGCCCAATATCATGCGCATCCGAACTCTTTGAATGTCGCTTTTAGGGATGCAGGCAGAATTTTTAAAGAGCCCTAAGTTCAAGCAATCCAGATAGTCTCCCGTAACAGGAAATCGATGGTAGACTTTACCCATCGCTGCGCAGTTCGTCCATTATCTGCTTAATTTTGATTCATTCTTAATGCGGAATGATGCTGATCCTACTGTGACGGAAATGGATTCCATATATCACGTTTTCTTATTTGATCGAGAATAACTGCACACTACTCTGAAGTAGCTCAATAATTTCATTCAGGATTACCAAAGAAGGGGATTTTCATTAAATTGATCACATTCCTTCGAAATGTTCTGATACGAAGATAGTAGGCGAGCTCTCGTCTGGAGTAGAACGCTTTTTTCGTTGTCAGTTTTCAGCTGTACATTTCAATTGAAAAAAAAAACAGTTTGTTTTTCACAGTTTGTTAATTCTGATAGTGAATCACCAGTGCATCATTAGGCGCAGCGTTCCCGGGAGGACTGTTACCCACGCGATGCCAACAAGAGACTATTAGTTGCTGTGTTTGATCTGCCGGCTTTTGGGAATGCTTCTGCGTGTTGGTGTGAAGCCCAGACAGCAGTTCGGAAGTCCCTCGCCGACTGTTAGGAGACCCACGTGTCCCGGCATTCCGCCGGAAGTTGTAAAGGTACCACGGAGCTCCCACCGAGATTTTTCCATGTTATTTTGATTATATTGTTTTCAGGAGCACTGCGTATGCATTGGTAATTTAATTAGTATTGATATAACTTCCAATATAGATTTATATACATTCGATTCGCCTTTTGTTGTCTCCTTCATCTATGAAAACTGTTTCGGTTCCGAGCGTTTTCAATAAGTAGATGATCGGACTATTATCAAAATAAAAACGCTTGTAAGGACGTAGCCAGGTATGTGAAAATAAGTGAATCTACGTCATTGCGCTTGTAAGGACGTAGCCAGGTGTGTGAAAATAAGTGAATCTACGTCATTGCGGATCGTGGCGAAAACTGATATGACAATAGATATGCTCAATTCTGCAACTCCACCCTACGATTTGTGCAGGTGTTCATGCTATGCTATTCTTTCGAAATGTTCTGATACGAATTACATGTTGGACAATGTTTAGTATATCATCCCGATCGTAATCGTAATTACCGAAATTTAGGTTACACATATTTCCAAGCAAAATCACCAAAAGAATTCTATGTTGTGCAAACTTAATGACGAGTTATCAAATGATTCAATGGTGTGTAGTCCAAAAAATCGACATCTTCTGATAACTGCTGCTCCCGGAATCCCGGGATTTCCCGGGAAAGTACTTATTTATTTCCCGAATCCCGGGAAGCTGAAAACCGTCGGGAAAATGCAGCTTTACTTACTTGATGTAGCTGCCGTGTTGCCATTGAATATCATAAATGATGGTAGTCCAGGTTCCTTGCACTGTTCTTTACCATATTTTCAGAAACGTTTCGGATGCGACTTAAGTTTACGCTGAAGATTTTGCTGGTATAGAAATAAATATTCTTGACTACCTCATGTGTCTGTGTGGTTGGATTTGACTTTAAAGTTTTTGAGTGATATTGTGCGATTCTTGGTATACCTCCGAACAGCTGTATCAAGTAACAAGACACTTCCGGCGTCTCATTGCGCTTTTTTACCTAGTATGGCCGGTTTGTTCGTAGTTCGGAACGTATCTACCAGCGACGTACGCCAACATATTGGAAAATGTTCAGATATTCTCGGGATCCAGAATTCTGATCGCTGACGAAACAAAAGTTACAGTGACTATTGTTGTTGTAATAGAATTGATTTGTGATGACGAGAGTTAGCTGTAGCTGTCGAGTAGTTTTACCTCACCTGTATGGAGAACTCAGCGATTGGAATCCGGTTTTATACGGGAATGGTTTAGTGCGAAAATCTCAACAACGCCATCGTTAGGATAGTAAAAAGTACAATTATGTACCATTCGCACGAATATCAACTTACGGTTTCAAAGCTCAATTATCGTCCGAACCTGTTCAAGGCAGTCCCAAGTGGTATTATCCAAAACATCCAAACGCCTTCAAACGGGAATTCGCAGCCTCCAGTACACCCCGTCCAGTAGATTTCGGATATTGTTAGAATTCCGGTCAATGAAAAACCTCGTAATCATGACCGAACAGCGTGTTATTACCTCGTTTCGACGAGGACAATTATGTCCAAACTCTGATCTTGATAATACAGCGGCAGCTTGTCTCTTCGTCGCTTTAAGGTGGATGTCGACAGAGAAGAGTTCTTTAACACATAGTACTTGGCTTCGGAAAATCTCTTTTTTCTATTTAAACACAGGACCGTAACGGCTGCTTGTCGCTGATTGGAGGGACTCGACTGTGATTAGGGAACTAGGGACTTCCTCATGATTGGCAAGTGTACGTCCGGACACCGGGACGGGTAGAGTCGGTAAGATGCAAACAAAGCAGTTACACTGGCGACTACTTCTGGATTTCGGAAGGCAAACTCACCAACCCCAAACACAGGATCTGGATGGCTGGAGGAGACTATCGAACTCCTCCAGCCATCCAGGGGGGGGGGGGGTTGAATCAGAAGGTTCGAAGAAGATGACCGAAGCCATATTCCAGAGAACCAGAAGAAGATAGATTGTGTAATTCGTTCGATGTAGTTGCTAGAAACCTCACACATTTCAGGGTACAAATAATTCGATTTTTCAATACCTCTTTTCCGACCCCAAACAGCTGCAGCTCGCTGGTAGGTTGGGCTCGTTCAGAGATGGCTCCGAAGCTTTCGTCGAACTAGCATGAACTTGAACGGGAAAAGGCAGGTAGAACACTTAAATAAAACATAACAACAGCTTGTACAAGAACTGTTTTACCATTAATAGGGTAACCAAGTCATATGAATTGCACGGAATTATTTACTAGCTCAACCGGATTACTTTTTTTTGCGACAATATATCTAAAGTGACGCACACAATTCTACACGCTAAAATCAACCAATTATATATTAATTCAATTGTAACCTTTAATGAAGGTGGTTAGTCGCTCGAAATCAAACTATCCGTGGCGAAAGCATCAATCAAAGGAAAAAAAACGAAAGCACGATGGACAATACAAGTCACTCGATACCCGTAAAAACAAGATTGATTTCTAATTGACCGAATATCAATCTCAGCCGTATCACGCCACACACCCATCTGCTGTTTTGTTTGAGGGAAAAGGCGTGGTTGGCACGAATAAGTTTGCGAACCGCCGCGTGTCAACTTTATTTGGCATCCTATTTGGTGGTACACAAACAACATGGTCGGTGACGTCACGGATCGTACGACATTCGAGCGCGCGATGTCTTAGTCAGACGCGGTTCGGCGGGTTTTCATGGGCCACAATTGTAAGGCCACCCAGTCAATAAAAGCGGAAAGTTTGACGTTAGGAGCAATGATCGAGAGGAAACGAGAGAGAGAGTGACTGATTCAACGTGTGTCCATTCTGTTGCATCAGAGTGTGCACTAATCAGTGACAGCTGAGATAGCAGAACGCGCACCAACTGATCTGCAATAACAGTCTAGTCTAGATAGCGGCTGTGTCACGCAATATAAACAGTGGATTTATTTCGCCAATCGCTGCACCCCAAGAAAACATACCTACGTGTCATGGTCGTGTGGCCAAACTAATCTCACCTGATGTTAGGATGGGATGGGGTGGTATGAAAAAAAGGAACAAAAAAATGTCGTTTTGGCACGAGTTTCGATCGCGAATTTAAATAGACGTGGAAATGGTGGGCAAAATACGTACAATCTAAGTGTGAAAGTGACAGCAGTGGTGCGATTTTTTCGTGGTTGTCGAATCAGATTTATTTTTAGCTGGTCACACACATAGTTTGTTAAGCTCCATCTGTTCTCGCACAGCAGTGCCTGTGCTAAGAAACTATATTCTGGTCCGCACTTGAAAATGCTCTGACAGTTTCGAAGAACTGCAACTTTTTTATCGCTTTTGAAATCTACATTACTTAGACGAAGACATCAACTATCTTCCCGAGAGACAGAGTGTTTACTAAACATAATCCCACATCAGTCACATGTTCAACGGGATTCCCTGTTTACATGACTTGCAAATATTAGGCAGTTTACTTCATCATTAGGAACTGTATAGGGCGAAAACATGCATTTTCAAAACTCGACCATTATAGAGTGATTAAAATTTTCTGAAATTGCCCTGTTTGTCTTAAAATATAGGGTTAATGTGCTAGTAATGGACCCCGCAGTAGACGGTGCTAACAATTTCAAAGAATTTGGATAAATCCAGTTGTACTTTTAATGTAATATTCTATCAATTGATGATACCAAGTCTTTCGAACAATATAATGCAAATTTAAAGCATTTTAACTTGTAACTCCTTTAGTTAAATTCGATATTTCGAACTAGTATCCATATCCGTATATGGACCCGTTTTCCTATTATGGACCCAGGGTCGAATATGCGAATTATGGACCCGGGTCCATTATACGCATATCCAACAATTAATACATAAAATTGTATTTGTACAGTTTTCTGGTAATATCAAGAGTCATTTTAGCACAGCATTATACGAATAATATAAAATATGAAAAATAATAAAATTTTGTTATTCTTTCCTTTCATTAAATATTTCAATGGCGCTCGAAACCTTTGACTAATGAATTAAATTTTTAATTGATCTGATGCTGATTTCAAAGGCGAACATGACTTTTATATCAAGCGATGTGATTTCTATGACGCTTATGAGTAAGGTGATGAGGTCTGCATTATAGAAAATCTTACACAAGATTACGAAAATTGGGGTTCATAATGCGCAGATACCTAGTTTCACTTGTTCCTATAATGGACCCCTAGAATTTCAATATAAATTTTAAATTATTTTAGTTTGTTAGATCTACATCGCAAAAGATTGTGTTAGTGTTAGGTATTAACCAGTAAAACAATGTCTTTTTCATGCGTAGTTTTTTTACATCAGAGCGAAGTATTCTTTTTATAATAGTAAAACAATTACTTACAAACCCTGTGTCATGCTGCGCTGGATTGAAATTGAGTGCAAATATCAATTTTGAAATGAATTATGGTGAAAAAACACATTCTAATTTCTGTCTAAGTCTTAAAGCTGTCCTGTAACCAACAGTATACGTTAAAAATAGTTATTAATGAAGAATAATTGACAAAAAAGCGTCAGGGGTCCATTATACGTAAAGGGTCCATTATAGGCATACAAACCTGCACGAAAAATAAAACATTTTATGTTAATGCTTTTTCCATTACAAAGCTGGACTAATTTTCTACTGAAAATTTACAAACGTTTCGGAAGTAAGGTATTCGACAATTAAAGGTTTTTTATCGAGTTGACCACCTCAAAAAAAAACCTGTTTTAATCCACCTAGCGGTGCAATTGTGCCTTTCTCAAACATGAACACGAGAATTTTTGCGTTGTTTATATTCATTATAAGCTTCCAAATGTATATATTACATTTTTATTGTACACGACATAACAACTATATACAAGAATAGAAATCATTATTCGAGTTCTAAAACTTTGTAAAAGAAAAAACAGCCACATTAATATTAAATTGAAAAAAAGGTGCGAAATCCCAAAAAGTCGACCTTTATAAAAAAAAAAAATTTCGTGATAACATAAAATCTCGACGTTTCATGCATTTTAAAGATGTTTGGCATCAAAAATACGAATTCGATTTCTGAAATTTCATGGGTCCACCCTTTGAAAAAAAAAAATTGAGTTCCGGCTTATATGGGAATTTCATATGTGACCGGACGATTTAGTCTATATTTTCGGACCCATATAAGCGATCCGTACGAAATTTAATGGACATCTGTGGGGATATTATAGCTATCATTTGGGACTAAGTGTGAAAATCGGCCCAACCATTTCCGGGAAACTGATGCGAGTTCGTAAATTTTGAAAGATGGCCGCTTTTCCCGGGCACTTCCGGAACCGTCTGTGGTGGTCAATGTAGTCAACGAAAGTTTGGTTGGCCGTCGGTGACCTAGAACAGCAAATTTAAGTTGTTTGAAAGACATTTTAGCGAAATTTTTACCTTTTTTGCTTTTATCGGAGTATCGGTTTGAATCACAATTTGCTATGTGATCGCACACCACAACCTGTAACTCCGGAACCGGAAGTCGGATCGGGATGAAATTAAATAGCCATTTACGGGGACGCAATACCTTTCATTTGAGGCCAAGTTTAGTCGAATCGGTCTAGCCATCTCCGAGAAACCGATGTGACTGTTATTCTGAATTTAGATACATCCGCCGGGGCTTCCGGAAGCGATGATGGTGGCCAATGTGGCCAAATAGACTTTGAATGGATGTTAGTGACCTAATACTACAAATCGAAGCAGTTGTGGTCATATTTTGGAAAAAATTTCACCTTTATACATTCATTGCAGAATTTATTAAAATCGACATTTTCTGCGTGTTCGTACTCATCACCCTGTAATTCCGGAACCGGAAGTCGGATCCATTATAAATTCAATAGCAGCCTATGGGAACGTTGCACCTTTCATTTGAGACTAAGTTTGTCAAAATCGGTTCAGCCATCTCTGAGAAAAATGAGTGACATTTTTGGTCACACACACACACATACACACACATACATACATACACACACACACACACACATTTTTCGAACTCGACGAACTGACTCGAATGGTATATGTCACTCGGCCCTCCGGGCCTCCGTTAAAAAGTCGGTTTTCAGAGCAATTGCAATACCTTTCTATTGAGAAAGGCAAAAAACTATAAAAGAAAGATTGTTTTTTGTGTTTTGAAGGAAATATACTTGCATTTTCCCGCATAAAACCGTATTTGCATTGGTATGGACAATGTTGAGAAAAACTTCTTGGTCATAAATACTGACCGTTATCTCCTAGAAGCGAACGATAAATAATCCGTGATCTCAGTCTACTAAAGATGGTGTTTCGTCGTGCGATTGTGAATCTATATGAGAAATTAGGAGTTATTGAAATTACAAATGCTTTTTATGTGAAAATGTCTCGGGAACACTATGGAATTAGAATTGCTACTAAAACTAGTGCAGGTAAACTTCGATATAACGCACACCTCGGTTTAAAAATTGTACGCTATATATAGCGATTCGATATATCGAATTGTACGTTATATCGAAACATGCAAAATTCTCACAGTATTGTTGTTAATGGTACTTTATTTTGTAGAATTTTGATGACGCGTAACTAATTATGAAAATCCAACCTACTTAGTAGTGTGGTACAACTTTTCTCATAAGAAAATTATAGTGGTTTCATAAAAAAGATGCCACAATTAATTTTAATTTATTTAAAAAAATCTTATTTTGACTCCTTTCCTAATTATTAAGTCATTCGTCATAATTATTCTGTTTGGGCTTGTAAAGTGTTTTATTAATATTCCCACCGTCTGCGCCTCATTAAGTAAAAGCAGTTTTCGGATTTTAATTCTTAGAATAGGCTGTAAAGATCCACTTGTATCCACGATTCAAGAAGTCTACAAATATTATCTCTCACTCTTATTTATTTGATGTGACACATAAGAGACCATCCATAAATGACGTAGCATTTTTGAGTGATTTTTAACATCCCCCTCCCCCATCGTAGCATTTCTTCATAAACTTCTAAATACCCCCTGGTAATTACGTAGCTTGACGGTGACTCTACCCCCCTTGTCGTCGCAATTTTTTTAAAAAAAACTAGAAAACGATGTTAGTTATTCCCCTTTAAAAAAGCTTCGTAGCATAACATGACCCCCTACCCCCCTGTAGTCACACATCATCACAAAAAAAAACTCCCCCCTCCCCCATAAAATGCTACGTCATTTATGGATGGTCCCTAATAGGACTCGAAAACAATCTTCGAGTCTAATAACCGGATTCAAGAGTCTCAGAATCCAGCAGTAAAATTTTGGTAAATATCACTGGATTCCTCGTAGATCGCCAAGGGGACTTAATTTCAAGCATCATATGATGGCAACATCAATGCAAAACAAACAGAACAATCATGAGTCCAGGGAACAGAATTCAGTAATATCCGAAATCAGAGTTAAATGTGTCCGCATTACTTTCAATATGATTCGTAGATCATACGGTTGATGTAATTTGATTATCCAAATGTCGAGAATGATAAAAAGAATCTGTAGTCCAAACAACCGAATTCGGGAGTTTCAGGAAGCGATTGTGTCTGATTGTCATCAAATGCTATTTTTTGTGGCACAGCATACCATGGAACATAAACATTGTCATTTGGGCCGAAAATCAGATTCCGCAGTCCCGAAACCAACCAACAATGGTCACACCAATATTATTACTTTTAGTTTTCAGTTAGAACTTACTGATTTTGTAATATTTATTGAGATAAATGGTTGGTTTTAATAAATTACGATCATACGCAAACGAAATTGCAAAAATCGCTCTCGCAGACTTCAATTAAGTAGACAATTGCTAACATGCTCATTAGAAGCCCGTGCTAATTGTACGTTTCAAGATTGAGTGTAACATATTGAATTCTTAAAATAAGGCATACAAGCGTAATTGACATGAAAAATAAATTAAAAACGCTTTTTTTACACATTTTACCCGATTAAGATCATTAAAGTAGAGCAAAAATTTGAACAGTTTAAGATGAGTTTACTGAGGAAGAGAGATACTGAGAGGGGATGTCGTGCAGTCTTCGTTGTTTTGCTACCCTTTCACGACCGATGCGATGTGACTTGACCCATCCTAGAAAAAGCCAATGAATCCGAACCTATCCTGCAAAGTTCGACGGAGAAATCGATGTATCTAACATCAACATGTTGACGTCCTTCTAATTATCGGATAATGAGTATGATACTAGGTTAATGGAAGTTGATCGATTAGACCTAAACTTGTGTTGAGATTCAGATATGAAATTAAGAATTTTTTAATTATTTTAAACAAATTGGATACTTCACATAATGAAGGTATCCGTTGATAGTATGAAACAACAACCATTTTGAAAACAAAAAATATTTCACGTACCAGGGAAAGCTCCAGACTGCAGAAAGCCATTCAACAGCATTGATAATAGTATCATTGGACTGATTGAACATTTTCTTACTATGATTGACAGAATGTCATCAGGTTCAACATTTGATGACAGCTTTAATTTGTAGTGTTCATTGTGGCAGTTGTAATATGGGGGCGAGAGCCAATAAGAAGAAAAGGCGAGAAACGCTTTAGAGATTGCAGATATCGAGTAAAGATAATTATTATACCTGGATAGGGCGAAGTGCCTATTTTCACCATACTAAGAAGGGTGCCTCATTAATTCATTAATTTCTCGGCCTACAATCAATGGAATGCGTAAAAATTCACATCAACAGCTTTGCTTCGTTGTTGCGAACCAATATAATAACCCAGACGCGCTGAAAACAATGAAATTCTCGTGTTTGAGGGCAACGAAAACTCGAATCGAGCGCCCTTATTGTTGCGCTACCATTTGACTCAATGCGTTGAACAAAGATGGCAGACACTGCTCTAACTAACGGCTTCAAATGGACAGGGTGGTAATAGAAACATGGCGAAAATGGGCTCATCGCCCTATATGGGTTTTTTTGAAAGACAATATCGATTGCTGGATAGCGTAGTATTCCCTACCCCGTGACGAAGAATTCCAAGCTAACTAATAGAGCTAATGCTTTTGTTTCGCTAGATCCAATGTGCCAGAAATGACCATTATAACTTCGGTTTAAGCCTTCGGAACACATACTTAACCAAACTTTAGATTAGCGAATCCCAACCATAACCACTTTCATGAATATCTTCAATTGTTTCATAGTCATTTCTCGTATAAAAAGAAAAGCTGAAACATACATAAATTGTAGGAGTAGAATTTAATGGTGCTCGACATCACACGACTAACGAGACAACATAAACAAACGACCCTCTCTCAGTGCAGAACAGGTAAGTGAATCAGTGCCATGCATGAATGGTTTACTGCGCGTTATCGGTGAGGGCTCATCCTACACCTGTACAGCACGGGCACCGGTAGTGTCATCCTATTAAATCTGTAGGTACGAAATAGTGTAATTTCGCACTATGTCACCTACCGCGCGCACCAGCGAGACTCCACTATTGCAAGCTCAGAAAATCGGAAACAGCAGATAAATAGTCGGAGGTGTGTCACATACACGATTGTGCTATTAGCGCCCGTGACCTGAGCTGAGGTTTGTATCGAAGCGCAGCGTGTGCCCGACTGCCGATGTTTTGTCTGTTCTTCTACATTTTTTACGAACCATTTCGCAAGTGCCCGAGACGGTTGGAAGAAGTTGGCCGAGAGCGTGATTGATATTGACCTTAAATGTGCTCATTTGATAAGGTGGCGGTTTTGCTTCTTCGGTGACTCGGTCGATAGTTCCTGAACTCGAGCGGTGTGAGCTGCATCGGAATTCACCTTCGAGCGAGTTTGTGGCGATCGCGTGCTCCGAATACAATGTTTATTCTAATCGGTTGCTTGGATTGATGCGGGTTGGGTGCAAGCATTCGAGTTCAGGAACTGTTATCAGTTAATTGGATGATTAGGATGTTGCAAGAAATAATGTATTTTTTGTTGCTAGACTATTAGTGGTTTCACATAGCCATATATAACATGAGGTCTGCGTTTATCTCAGTTAAAAAAAACAAAATGAGTACTTCAGATAACTTTAACTTTTCATATGAAAACAATCCTGAATTTTTCAAGAAATTCAAGAGTTGTTGGATAGTTAAAGAATTTCTTCTTGCTTGAATACAGTCCGTTCAGTCGAGCGCACCGTTATGGGGAGTAAATTAGAATCCTAATTTTCAAATAAAACGTCATAACATTTATCTGAAGCTGGTAATATCTGCCCTAAAAGCAGAAAAATGAGCACGTGGATGGAATAAGAGCACTATGATAAGCCTAGTTCTTGCAACCTTGGAAAACAATCAGCAGTTCTGAAATTTCAAACTCTTGTAGAACTATAACTGTCATACACGTATTAATATGAAAATATTAAAAAAGGTTAGCATGCATCAGTCCGGCTTGAACCTTCGTTCGGCCAGCAACAGTCTTTCTCAAGACTATCTCAATCAGTCTTTTTCAAGACTAAAACATTCATCAAGAATAATTTAGCCTGAGAAGTTATATAAATTTTATTGATATGATTTCAACACAGATAGAATATTTAAGGCTTTCTTGAAAGTGTTAGTGCAAGCTCAAAGTTTGGACGAAACATTCAACAAATTGAAAAACTTACTTGGCTTTCCTCATTCTCAAGTTATTCTTATAAAGAGAAAAGCTAACGGCTCCAACCCACCACAACGCTCTGGAATTATTAAATTTATTTTAACCCTAGAACGTTGAACTTGCGTTTTTAACCCAAGAACGTTGCACTCATTTTCTTCGTTTTTTAATTGCGTAAACAGCTGTGTAAGTGAAGGTACGGAGTTTATTGAATCAATGTTACATAAATTCGTTTGAACAAAAAAAGTAAACAAATTGCGGTTTTGACTTTTTTCACTGACATTACTATGACTTTGCGAATTTTCAACCGATTTGAAAAAAAAATCAAATGATTCGATGAGTTGAAAGAATGGTGTAGAAACGATATGAAATGGAATTTCGATATTTTTGAAAAGTGCAATTATTTGAAGGAGTGTAAGTTTTAAAATCGTGTTTTGGAAAATACCAAATCAAATGAAAAAAAAATCTGACCAGCAATTTATTAGTAACACCCATGGTTACTGTTACAGCAGTCACTGTGCGCAAATTATACTTGCGAGCCATTGTTTTGAAAAACTTCAAAAAATAAACAATCTATTTATATATATAAAAGTCAAAGTTTGTGTGTATATGATTTATGGACTCCCAAGCGGCTTAACCGATTGCCGTAAAAAATTATACATAGGCATTCGTTATGGAACGTGTTTGTGTGCTATTGGTTGAGGATTATCTGCCCACCAGGTGGCGCTTCGGAACAAATTGTGTTTTCCTCCTATTTCGTTGAATGTCGCAGCAACGTGCGATGGGTATTAGCTAGTACCTACTACAATAAAAACAAACAAAACAAAAACAACAAAAATATTGCATAATAAAAATCAGCAAAAATGAGGAAATTTTTTCTACTTCAAATTAAATTAAATTAATTGAATAAATGGTTAAAAACGATTTTATAATACCAATTGCTACTTACGTAGTAAAAGAAAACTGGTAATGTCACGAGTCACATTTCCACTGAAAGCACGAAACCTGACGAAGCGCTAGCGGCAACCGTACCCTGGAGTACAAATGTACCCCACGTCAACTTTGCCACCTGCTTCCACGAAGGCTATAAGCAAACTGGCTTTACCACTTCTTCCTATTCTTACTTGGAACTCTATCGCGAAGCCTGGGCTTCATTTTCCGTACAGCTAAATCCTTTGCAGACATTTATTGTCTCAAAAGCCTATACTGCTCTTTAGTGCGCTCCACGCTGGAGTATTGTTCGGCGGTCTGGAACCCGAATTACATGAACAGCAGCGATCGAATTGAAGGCGTTCAACGAAAATGTATACGGTATGCTCTTCGACGCCTGCCTTGGCGCGATCCTGTTCGTCTACCAAGCTACGAGAGTCGGTGTCAACTCATCCAGCTCGATACCCTCCAGCGTCGTAGAGAAACTGCAAGAGCCTTATTCATCTCTGATCTTCTGTCAGGACGCATCGATTCTCCAAATTTACTAGAGCGAGTTAACATCCAAGCAAGGTCCAGAACGACGCGGAAACGTTCTTCTGAAAGTGCCGTTTCGACGAACTATTCAAACAGCTAATGCCGCTATTACGGGACTACAACGCCTCTTCAATCGTGTGTCGCTCCTGTTCGACATTCATTTGTCTCGGATATCATTAAGAGATCGATTCCTACAGTTTAGATGTAATTAGTTTAAGTTTCCATCATTGGGGCCGAGTGCGGCCTGTTGATGTGCGCGATAAATAAATAAATAAATAAATTAATAAATAAACAAATAAATACATAAATAAATAAATAAATAAATAAATTAATTAATTAATAAATAAATAAATAAATAAATAAATAAATAAATAAATAAATAAATAAATAAATAAATAAATAAATAAATAAATAAATAAATAAATAAATAAATAAATAAATAAATAAATAAACAAATAAATAAATAAATAAATAAATAAATAAATAAATAAATAAATAAATAAATAAATAAATAAATAAATTTAACTATGGTTGCGTCGGAAAATGCCGAACTCTCGTCTTCACACGGCTCCAAGGAAGGCGTGGGGTACATTTGTACCCCAGTGCGACGTTCTAGGGTGTTACCCCTAATGAGGTTAATAATTTGAAATAGTGAGAAAAAGCACGTTTTATGTTCCACGTACGAGTAAAATGAGAAACATTATAGACGACAAGGGCAGAATTTAAAATCTATCCCAGTGTCGCAGATGCCAGGACTTTGGACCGAGAACTAAAAATTGTCATTTGGATTCCAAATGTACGATCTGTGGTGATAAATCGCACATCAATAACGCATGTCCTCCATTGCTTCATTACTCCAAGCGATCTAGGTAGCATCACGGAAGAAACATTAAAATTCTTGCAGCAATCAATGTTTCAATTGATGACTGCAATGCAATGCAAATTCCCATGTTTGAAGTTTCCAAACTGGGTTGGAAATTTTAAATTAGGAATAGAACAATATTAGCACTACTTGTAGAAATAAGCGTTAAAATATATCATTTGGATGTTCGTAATCTGTTGATACAAAAGAAGAGGAGGTTTTATACCTACTGGAAAAAAGTTTGAACGATTGAAACTCAATTCCAGCGGGTTTTTTCTATGTTCCGAAAATTTAAGAAAATAATGAAAAAACAAAATAACCCCTCTCCCCCTCATGTTGCTTATCTAACTACCCTTTCGGGTTGAAATATTATCTGTATCTAATTGTGATACAAACTATAGCAACACGTCATCCAGTCTGATAATTGCTATCATCACAATACCGATAACACTATCTAGAAGTGTCGACGTTTGAAGTACAATTTTGTCAATGCGTCTGATTTAAATAATAATTGGAATACGAATGTGCGCTTCAGTATATTCTTGCCATGGGATCATCAACCCGTGATTGTGATACAGCAAGAAATAAATAATCAGTATTATAATAAAGATTCTACTTCACATTTAGGTGGATCCTTTCGTATTTTTTCTGATTGCTATCGTGAATCATGCATGCTACTATTCACTTTTAACGTCATCTGTCGCTGAGCAAATGTTAATATTAATGCGCACTCCATTCACTTGGCGTCGTCAAGTAATCGCTGTGCAATTATTCGACTCGTGCACTATCAACCTGCCGGCAGCCTGTGTGTGACTAAGTGTTCATTGGGTGAGGTGTTTGGTTTACCTTAGCTGTGCTCAATGAGCTACATCGAATTGGATTTTTTTTGTTAGAAATTTTGTTACGAAACATATTATTCTCCACTGCTTGGATGGAATATGATTGATTTAAATAAATTCTACATTGATGATAAAACGGTAATCATGATCATTCTCGGTCTGAGTTATTTAGCCGAAGGTCATTTCAACGACTGAGTCGTTTCACCGAACTTTCAAATTAAGAAAATCGAGAAAGTTCGAAAGGTTGCTGGAACAATTTGTATGTGGAGAGTAGTTGATTAAATCACGCCATTCTTGAAAACTATAACTATACTTTAGTGTCTTCAGTCTTTAGAGGGTCGCCATTGATTCTTATAGCATTCAAAATGCTTAACTCGGCTATATGGAGCTACGGCTAGGCTAGGTGTAACTCTAAAATACGGAAATCGTTCCGAAATTGTGGTATAATTCTAGACGCTTACAGCGTTGTTGATTTTGGATAAATTTTAATTATGTGATTCGAACAATATCAAATGAAAGATGCATAGAAACACGTCGAACGACGTAGCCTAACTTTTTTACATTATAGTGTGTCCCATATTTATACTTTCATTCTATTTTTTCCGGATATCTTTTATTTTCTATTGAAACAAACTGAACCAAATTTACAAGGTTTGTTTCAAAGCTTAATCGACGGTGTTTCTTGAAATTCGGCAAACTTGGTGCGATTCGTTCATTTGTAATGGCAGTTTAAGTGGAAAAAGTAGTTTCCCACATTTATACGTTCACTAAGAAAACACGAATTTACATTTCTTATAAAGGAAATGTTTAGAATTCACTTCAATTTGCTAGATCTTTTCAAGTAATTATCAACACTCCATTTAGTACTGAATTGAACTCCCTTCATTTTTGAATACATGTTTAATTCGCTTCGGCATATAATCATTACGATTTTCTTAATTTCTTGCTCTGAGCCTGCCTTGGAATCACTTGATTGCTTTTATTTATCAAGCAAATGCCGTAGCGAATAAAACTTGTATTCAAAAATGATGGGAAATCGATTGACTACTAAATGTAGTGTTAATTGTTACTTGATAATAAAGTGAATAATGTATTTTTTGCATTTTTTACAAAAACCGTAATTTCATAGTGAACGTGTAATTGTTTTATTTTCGATTATAGAGGGTTTAAAACTTAGAGACTTTCGTCTCTTTCTTCGGGTTACAAAAATCTCTTTATAAAAATCTTTAACCCTATGTGCGGGGATGGGAATCGAAGCCAAGTGAGCTGCGCACAAGGCAATCGTTTTACCATCTACGCTATATCTGCCCCTCTGATGTGGGACACCACTTTTTTCACTTAACCTGCCATAACAAACGAACGAAATGCGCCAGGGTTCCCAAATTTCGAGAAATATCGTTGATTAAGCTTTAAAACAATCACTGTAAATTTGGTTCAGTTTGTTTCAACAGAAAAAAAGTTATCCTGAAAAAATAGAGTGAAAGCATATATATGCGAAAAATTGAATTCGAATTTTTTATGCTAAATGGCTTAGGATGTAATGAACCGTCAAGATCTAGTGCCACCCTGAATTTTGTTTTAAGATAACCTGGAAAATTCTGGATTTGAGTTGATACTGGGGTTTGAAAAGTCTGCTTTTAATTTATTTTCTATGCCAGATGTCCTAGAACTGTATGAAACAACTTATCTTTTATTTTCTCATAAAAATGTTTTGACAAAAGTTTCCTCTGGTACTTTTAAGATTTTCAAATAAGAATCAAAAATTTTGTTTTTTTAATTTACACCAGATTTCGACATTTCGTTGATTTCTAACACATTTGGCATACAAAAAATAAAAGCGGCATTACCAAACTCAAGTCTCATCTCAATTCAAAAATATTACTTGTAGCACAAAGACATTTTTTCAACATTACACCACCTCTCGACGCTTCATGACACTGTTTTTCGATTGCGCTCAAATTTTGCATGGGATCTTTTTTTGAGGTACCAATACTTTTGAGGAGTGTCTGATTTGAAATTTCAGAAAGACTCCTCAATTGATCCAAATGATCCTAAATGGATGTCGAATAAGATTCGTCGTCAAAGATCCGAGATTCCATTTTAACTCAAACATATTGAGCTGGGTTCGACCGTACCCGATCTTCTTTCGGATCAAAGCTGTAACAGATATCTCAAAAGTTCGTCTAGATAAACTCAGGATTGTGATATTTTGACTAAAGCAAACAAATGACGTTACTAGCGACAAGGCTTTCATTAAGAACTAACGCGTTTACATGCCCACTCACAAAGTTGAGATCGATAGTGTAGTTATCGATTCGAACTTGGCATGCGTGGATCTACTAAAGGACGGTATTGTCTGTTTCAATGACCCCTTGCTCCAGTGAGCGTAGATTTTGAGTGACAATCGCACCGGACCTTCAAACGGGTGACCTTTTGGCGAGACTGCTTTGCTTATTCTTCGACAAGGATCGTCTGCATAATCGCGCGTTATTCATGCAGTACTGCACTAAGCCAATGAGTCTTCGTAACAATATTTTTTTTCTTTTTTGAAAAGCCGTTAAATATACCAGCAAAAAAGCTTTGCCACAAATCCGAACCAAACAGAACCTGGTCAATTGAGAAGAAACCAAGAATTTCCAGCGCTTCCAGGAACACCAAAAACCATGTGACATTTCAACCAGAGATTCAACTTAGTGCAGGATTGGTTAGACCTAGGTTGGGAACTGGCAACTTTGTGATATTACGAAAATCCTCCCGGCATCGAGAAGAATTTAATTTTCATGGTACGACATAGGGTTGTTCTTTCGATGATAATTGATCTAGCCTACTCTACGATATTTGCTACAGCTTTAAAAAGGCGGCCTGCTTTATTGGCCACGACCACATTTTCGTCCCCCTTGTTCCTGTGAAACTGAGAAAATATGCGGAAAATTTTTTTACTATATTTTTGCTATTTTTGTTGAAATTTGAAGTCTTTGTCTTTTTTGTTGCTTATTCTGGACTAACAGGACCGTGGCGTAGTCTTCTGACGCCTTCGGTAGAGTCTCAGTTATGCGGCATTTTGCTGTCTGCTTTGGCTTTCTTTTTCAGTTAGACTTTTAAACAATAGGAATGAATGATGATACTCCCATCCTGACTAATTTCATGACTTAACCTCACTTATTTTAAAAGGCAGATCAAGATATTAGCGCCACCATTGGGTTGGTGACCTTGGCGGGGGCCAAAAAGAAAAATCAACTGCAGACTAATAAAGCTGGCTGAAAAGGGAAATATGGATGAATTCGGAAGATTAGGTCTCCATTACTTATTCATTTCGCCAAATTGTCCGGGATTGGACTGTGACTGAATGGTGGGTCCAGAATGGATTTTCAGTACAAGTATTATCGATGCACTATCTCCACAGTTGTCCTGTGTGCAACGAATCGGTAACGAAACTCATCAAAATGAATGGTTGAGTTCTGCTTCGGAATGTATTGCTTGTTGCTTGCTTCAAGTTTGACTTGAACCAAAAAATTGCTTTCACTTTACAGTTTAAAAAGAAATAAATAAGCTTAAGGTTGGAGAGAGAATGGGCAAAAATCAAAAACGAGACGTACTGTAACAGCATTTTAAATAAGCTGATTGATTTTTATGAAGATCTAACACTCGGTGTGGAAAAAAACTGCTTTTTTCGTTTTCGATGTTTGCCCATTCTCTCTCGGACCTTAATAGCGTGTAGATAATTTATAGGAGATTAGCCAAGATCCACAAATCACGAAAACTTGCATAGGTGGAAATGCTAATATCTTTCTACTAGTACACCTTCTGGATGAATAGGGGAGTACATACCCCCCCCCCCCCCATTCGGCGAAACGATTTGTTCCCGTTCAGACAACGGTTTCCATCATACTAAAACAATTTCAAAACGTTTTAATTATTCTCAGACTCGTTCTCTGAATGCTAGGTTGATAATGAAATTAGATCAAATATTGTCCAAATAATTATTAAACATTTTGCGAATTTCCAACAAGAAGCATAAAGTTCTAATACATTTGTAGAGATAATATCTACGTATAGAGAAAACATTTGGACCAAATACTTTATTCCAAATGTTGCAGTGATACTAAACAATGGACTACAACTGATGTTATCAGTTAGTCATATACTCCTGCGCGGGTAACCCTGAATTGCTGGTCGGAATCATTAATAGCATATGAAGCATAGTCAAGTTCATCTTGGGAGAAGATATATTATAGAGCAATATAAGTTTTGTAAATTTATAACAATTATTTTAAAACAGGTTATTCAGTAGACTGCTGGAATTACAAATAAGTAATTCTTCTTCTCATCGACAGCCACCCATTTAAACCCAAAAATGATCGGGTGCTTCAGTCTATTTGATTGAACTAATTCGTGCCGAGTTCATGTTTATTCTAGCAGAATCATCGCCAATCTGTTTATGTTCTTTCAAGTTCTCCTCCGTCTCAGGAAACTATTCTCATGTTTGCTGCTTCAAATCCACAGCATCAAGTTTATTTTTTAGCCTTCATCGCAAAAAAGTAAAAAAAAACTAACCACATAGATCAACACCTCAGTTCCGGAATCCACCGGAAAAGTGGTTAGCTTGCACGTAAACATTCACGTAAACCATCATAACCGAAGGAACACGAACATCGGTCGGTGGTATAGTTTGAAGCTAAGAGAAGGGCAGTCGAAAAACTTACCGGTGATAAAAACGGTTACTAAAATGCTCAAGCGATTGTAGAACTTGCTCAAGCTGGTCGTCGCCGGGAACATGTTGGTTACGGTTGTGGTGGAAGAAAGTGTGTTTACTATTTTTTTTGCTCACTGCACGGATTTCGGCAAACCTGTACCAACAAACAGAGTAAAAATAACAATCACTACTCACTGCACTGACGTACTCGGTAGGTACCGTCAAACGGGGTACATTTGATCAGATTAACTAATTGGAGGTCTTTTGAAACTACTAGCGGTGAATTTTGTACGACATGGCAAATCATTGGATTGTCTTGAATAAATGTAGAACTAAAATCTTACGAAATTGAATTGAGTTTTAATATCTGGGTCACCTTCAAAAATGATTTTGCTCATTATACCACATGTAAACCACAATAACTCTGCCTAAGAAGTTTTTTTTTTCATTTTCAAGAAGCGCAGAACATTGCCGACGGAAGAACTTTTATTAGAAAACATTCATGAAACCTAAGAAAAAGTGATCAATTGTACCCCGCATTACGGTATGTACCAAAATTCATACTATTCAAAACACGTTACGAAAACAACGCGACAATGCAAAACCGAAATCTTCAATCTAATTCTGAAGTTTGCACATTAGAACGGTTTCTATTTCTAACTGGATCACTCGGTGTTGGTTTGTAGCAAAATATCTTACCGCGAACGGTCAATCGATGTCAAGATCTTAAGCTATCCTACCGAGCCGGAACTACTTATTAACCGAAAATGTAAACGAATCAAGCTATCTTTCGCACCTGCTAACCACTGGTATGGTTCCTTCCGGCTACACTTGAACCTGTACGTGCGAGCGTAGCTTAGCCTTATCTTGCAGATCACAAGACCTGCTCTCGCGCAATATCTCCCTTCTGCACACAACGCCGCAACTCAAAACAACACTGATTGACAAACAATCAAGCGCGAAAAATTCGAACACACACCTGTGTATCGCCGCGAGACGTCGTGCAGTAACAGCGCAAAGAAAAGGACCTGATGCGACCGTACGCGGAGACTGTTAACTGGCAACTGACGATGGCACTGTGCTGGCATCAGGTTCTATGTTGGAGTGGCTGTATCTCCCGATAGTCCGAGCATCACACCGACCGGTAGGCAGGCTGGGTTGTATGTGCGACGAACTATACGAGAGATATTTTGTAGCAAAGACAGCCAAGGCACCTCATCGCACCTGCTGCTACCGGCCGTGGGGTGCAACATGCTCTCGTTTCATCGTGGCAACTATCGAAGCAAAACAACTCTGCGACGTTGCACGGCTGCATGAGAGTTCCCGCCCGGTATCACTCCATGCTGTTCTACCAAGTGGGAGCCCATAATAATAATCATGTTGCGCGAAATGGTCCGAAGTGGAAAAAAGACTACACACACGCACATACGTTCATACGTATGTGAGTAGCTATACGGTTCGCATGTTTTATAGGCATTTGAAGGTAGAACTTACAGCGTGCCAGGTCTGCATAATTGCCGCGTAGAACCGTCTCACTCGTGCTCGTGAGGCAACCGACCAACAACACATATCGTAAGAATTACTGACCGTTGTTACTGGTTTGGAGGCGAAAGAAATTTGCACGGTGACCTGAGTTGAGGTGGATGCCAGATGGATTTTGCGCCAACTAGTCAATGGGTTAGAAAACCTTCTCTTAGAATCTAATGGAGCTTTGTGAGTGTGAAAACATTCTTTGGTCTATCTTTTTTCGGCACACAAATAGTGATACGGTATTAATAAAATCAAGTGATCTAGTAAAGGATGTAGGTCTTTAAATACAAAACAAAACAACATAAATCATCATTTATAGCAAAAACACCATTTTTTCTGGACATTGGGCACTAAAAAATTAGTCACGTTGTCATTGTTCGGCCAATTTTCAGTGCTTTGTCCTGGACAGAAGAAGAATAAGCCTTTCCAACAGTATGGTAATGAAAATTCCCATGATTTTGTGATTTTTTCACGAAAAATATGTAAATTGCTCAACAGTTTTATAAAGGTAGAAAAACGCTAAAGTCATTTATTTTTCCCAAATTAACCCATTCATGCCCATGTTGTTTGTGGACAACATCAATTTCAAATAATTTTTTCGATTCGTTATCTAATATTTTGAAAATAAATTAGTACCTATAACAAAACTTGAGCTCACTATGCTGCTTTAAAGTTTATTTTTGTACTCATTTCTGCACTCCCAATGTGTGTAATAAAACTTTTTTAAACGGAAGTTATGGGAAAAAAGGAACTGATAAGAATATAATTTTCATTTTTCATTCTTTTTCAAAAACAGATGTTTTATTGGGCAAATAACTTTTTTTTATATATATTAATTCCTAATAGTATCGAAATAATTAATAAAATCTAAAATGTATAACGTATGTTTAATACAGCTACGCAAAAACCTGTTGTTTATAAACAACATTGGGCATGAAAAGATTCAACGTGTGTTTTGCGTGTTTTCCGCTTTTCTTAGTTGCTCAATCATTGTTTTGCTTTTGTGCTTCACGGATGCATTTGAGAAACGTTCCTCCAAAAGATTTTCGAACAATTTGAAAGTATAAAGTGCAATTAAATAATAATGCGGCTTCGTTAGAGAGAATTAACTGTAACGGAAGTGAAGTACATATCGGAATGCAACTGGAATGAGTCAGATGATGAACTAGAAGAACCAGCTGTCACTGGGAGAGAGAAAGTAAAACCAGCAGCAGAAAAAAAACTTCAAGCAATTTATCAACTTCCCCCAAATTATATTTTTATTCAGGTATCTACGAAGAAAGTGTTGAACCGCATATGTCAAGATGCGAATGAAGCTGATTTTCAGAATTTACTAGATCAAAGTTACGTCGTTGATGAAGCAGAGATCGAATTGATAGATGAACAAGAATATCTAGATGAATCTGAAAGGAAAAGCCAACAAAAAGTAAATCTGAAAGATCTACAGTGGAAGAAGAAAAAAAATCGTTCTATCGACGATAAATGGAGAAGATCACTTGATCAACCAAGAGATATACTAACACCTTTACAGTACTTCAAGATGTTTTTTCATGATGCGATGATTTCGCATGCAGTGGAACAGTCAAACCTTTTCGCGACACAAAACTTCATAGCGTTGAATGTAACAATTAAGGAGTTAGAACAGTATCTAGGAATTTTAGTTTGTATGGGGATATTGAAACTACCTGAAATGCGCATGATTTGGTCTGAGGAACTCCGTATACCACTAATTGCTAACGTCATGAACAGAAATCGGTTTGAAAAAATCAAAAAGTTCATTCATTTCAACAATAACTTATTATGGTATGACAAACTTTACAAAATCAGACCAATACTTGAAAGGTTGAGGCAAAATTGTTTGAAGGTGCCTCCGGAGGAGCATCAAGCGATTGATGAGCAAATTATTATGTTTAAAGGAAGACATAATGTGAAGCAATATAACCCAAAGAAACCCAATAAATGGGGTTTCAAAATGTTTACAAGAGATGGACAGTCCGGTATAGTTTATGATTTCGCGATGTACGTACACGTGCCCAATCTATGGATTAGGTATATCATCGGATATCGTTGTCCATTTGGCTGAAACTCTACCTCATAACGAAAATTTCAAGCTATATTTTGATAATTGGTTTACTTCAATTCACTTGATGATATCTTTGAATGAAAACGGAATACTATGTACAGGTACCATACGGTCAAACCGATTTGGAAAGTGTGATATAGAAAGCGACAAAAAACTTAAAGAAACCGGGCGTGGCACTATGGGGTAACTAGGCCGAAAACCTGGACAAAATTATTTTCTGCTGTTCTATATATTATTTTGCAATTATAATTCAAGGGAAGCTTAAATATTTGATCTTGAGCACATTTTTCATAAAAAATCCACCTAACAGTGTGAAATTTGTTTTCATCTTTTTTTTTATTTCTTCAAAAACTCAATCTAAATGAAACCATTGTGAATGGTGGCTATAGTAACATTCGAAGGACGATTTTCTAACAAATATAATTTTCTAGATTATATTTGTTCAATGGAGACAATACATTAATTACCTTGTTTTATTTATGATCATTCCAAAACTTGTTATGTTATTTTTCTCAAAGCAAAAAGTAATATTTTTAAAGGAAACGATATTTAACTGATTACTACAGAAACTGCTGCTTTGTATGCATGCATTCAATATTACAGTCACAATAATGCTGTTCGTCATTGTGTATGTATGTTTTGTTCAAAGCTTGAGGTGTGGATGTAAATGACCGCCCAAAGAAAATATTTGTGTCGACATAGATGAAAAATTACTAGGAGAATCTCATTCTCTTGGTAAATAGTAAATTCAAGAAAAAAAACACTTTCAATTTATCAACTATGAACAAAAGCAATAAAAAACTTTTTTCGGAAGTTCTACTGTATACTGAAGAAAAGTGTGTAACGGTAACATTCCTCGATGACTCTTTGTTCCTCATCTACAAGTTCTACCGCTGGTTTGAAAAGGTGAGGAGGGAGGGAGGTGAGGGTTTGTCATCGAAAATTTATGACTATTTTAAACGGTAAACAATTTACGAAACTGGTAAGAAATCTTAGCAGGTTAAATAAAACTTATAGTTGCTTATAATGTTTGATAAAAAGCACCAAAATTATGAAAAACTACAATTTTCAAATTGCTCGCGAACCAACAGTCGGACGCGGTCGGATGAGTATCCACCTGTGATGGACTGACAATAGCCGATAGTTTCGAATGCTTTCAACCTTTTATCTTAATTTGACTTAATTTGATAACTTTTTCAATTGCGAAGTAGTACTAAAATCACAAAACAAACAATTACCGTTTTTGTCAAAACAAAATAGTTTGCCTTTTTTATTTCGTTATATCCAGAATTAGAGTAGTTAGAGTAGGTCATTAGAAACGTTTCCTAGTATAATAATACTACATTGATTGTATTGTTCAATTTCAGTAGAAACTGTTTTCTATTGCCTGATTTAGTAGAAAAAACGTGTTTATTTTTAATAATGTTTGACCGTGTGTCACAAATTTAGACCAAAGTTTTTAGTTATCATTTCAATGGTACAAGATGTAGAAAATATTGAAGAATGTTGAAAAAATATAGTTTGATTAAAAAGTTAGAAATTTTTTTCTCTATTTTGTCCAACTTTTTGTTCTAGCCACCCCATAGTGCGTGGGTCTTACGATTATCGTGTTGAAAGTTCTCATAACCTAGTTTTGGTCAAATGGTATGACAACAAGCCTGTACAGCTACTCTCAACTATATGCGGTGTAGAACCCGTAGTTGAATGCCGTCGATGGAACAATAAAACTAAGAAGTATATTAATGTTACTTAAGGACATTATACATGCGAGCCACAACATAACTCCTACGCCACACACACCCCTCTCCCCTGCCTAACCAAGTATCTGACATGAGCAAATATAAAAATACGTTTTTCAACACACTAACCTTGCTGGTGTGCCACGAAACTGCTACTTAAGGAAGCTAGAATATTTTCCTATACAATCAATCCGAGTTTTTGACGGCATGCCATCTGTAGCTCCTATTTTGTGCGAAAATATCACCCCTCTTCACTTGGGGTTTCTTTTCGAAACACTCTTCTTATCGTTTTCATTGCACTTTTTCAAATGCACTTTTTTCACACATCACTGCAAAAACACTCGCGAAACTTTAATCGTTTACTAACAAAACTTAAAATTTTCTGCCAATGTGCAGATGACCAAAGGAAAATGTTCGGAAACTCTCATTTGTGCGTTTGAATTTTCACTTCAGATTTCAGTTTTTCCTAATGTAAACAAGCGAGTCGGTGCCTAGCAACGTGGCTTCCACATATCTTCACCTTAACCAGCTGTAGTATCAGAGTATAATAAGTTCATGGGAGGTGTTGACTTGACTTAGACCGTATGAATCACAAATCTTCGAAGTATTACACAAGCATTTTTTACTGGGTACTAAATACAGCTGTTGTTAATTCATGGCTTAAATTCAGGCGTGAGTGAAAAGGAAGGATTTTCTTTGATTCAATTTTCCGCAGTGATTGCAAAGAGTTTGTTGTATTCAATGGCGGGTGATACTAGAAAACGTGGTCGACCAAGTAATTCCCATTCAAAGTACCTAACGGAACATAAATCACGCCAAGTACTTCTGATAGATGATATTCGATTTGATGCTGTTAATCATTTCACGGGGTTTAAAAAAAATCAGTCAAGATGTAAACGTTGCAAAAACGGTTATTCAAGAGTTATTTGCACCAAATGTAGTGTTGGATTGTGCTGCAATCCACAGCGAAATTGTTTTCTTTTGTATCACTCTAAGTGAAATGAAGATTTTTTTTTCATGTTTTACTATAAATTAACGGATATAATCTTAAAAAACTGAATGGTTTTTATATGAAATAAACTATTAAAATCAAATGATTACGGTTATTTCTTTAACTTCACGCCCAATGTTGTTTATAAACAACAATCCGTAGAACATAAACGTGTAATCTGAAATCTAAAATTTCAAGTTTTTTTTAATTATTTCGTCCCTAACTGCCTTCCTGCACCAAGAAAAAAAATGTTGCATCGCCAGGAAAAAGTTGGGCATAAAAGGGTTAAAAACTTACAAGCATCAGGGACCATATATGCAATTTTCAAAAAATCGATTTCAATTGCTCCATTGCATATATATGTACAAGTGTGTGTGTAAAATTTGAAATTAAAATTGGAAAAAAATACCGGAAGATATAATTATAGAACACCACCGTGCAGGAAATATGGTGCTATTCAGGTAAAAATGAATATGAATGCGCTATGGTCCCAAATCTGTATTTAGGAAGACAAAACTGTTTGCGCCCAAACCGTTGGTTTTGGATATATAGTATCTTCGGGAAAACTTTTTTGGAACTTTCATGTCGATTTTTTTATATTAGTTGAATTAGGATGGTTCTTGTGGTTAAAGTGTTCAAAATATCAACTTTTAAGAAATGTAAAATTCAGCTACATAATGTTCTACAAAGTAATAAATCACTCAAATTAAAGCAACTTTCGTGAAGAAATTATATGGCTGTCTCTAATGGTTCATGTGTTATGATTTTTGCAATATTTAAGGTAGGGTGGCTCTTGAAAAATTGGTTTTCTATTAATATCTTTTTATGTGTTAATTTATCGCAAATACTTTGTTCTAGAGATTTTTAGAACTTTTGTAAATGCACATTTTTCCCGAAACCATAAAGTGTCTAGATCTTTTATTTGCATAGTTACAGGCGGTTTTTAAAACAAAACTAGTTTTTTTTCAAAGCTACACCCAAAACTCGGCCGTAATACTTTTACGGTAATAAGAAACAAATGCTCTAATAGCAAGACGTTTAATACTAAAATGGTCGCAACAAAAAATTCTTCAAACGGCAATACCAACACATTCAAATCGTCTCTGCGTCGCACACATGTTTCATCAATTCTTATATAATAAATATTAACGCGCCTGATTGTCTGGAAGTGCGTAGCACTTCGCTTGTCATTGTATTGCGCACCAAGCGAAGTAAACACAATGTGAATAAAGACGAGTTTCGATTTTCTTTACACGACGCATTTCGTATTTGAAGATCGGCTCGTACTCGGTTAGCTTCAAAGCACAGTCAGAAAAAAACCGAATAGTGGTGGGGTATTTCGGTCGGTGTTAAATTGAAATTTTATTCTATCGCGGACATCAACAGCAAGGTATCGACTGCACAAAAAATGCACAGCAGGGTTACCATATTCACAGATTTCAATGTGGCATCCCTGATGCACAGTCCTTCCCGTCATGTACGGGAAGCAAGACCTACGGTTTGGATCCACGCATCCGAACCGAGGGTTCGGATCCAGACACATGTTTGGATCTAAGCACCAAGTCTGGGCCTCGTTCAGGTCCAGACCTGGCAAGGGGAAAAAAGGGATGGGCTGGATCCCGGGACTGGTCCGGGTCCGAGTATTGGTCTGGATCCGGGTGCAGGTTCAGATTCGGAAAATGGTCCGAATCCGGGTGCTGGTCCGGATCCGGGAACTGGTCCGGGTTTGGGAACTGGTCCGAATTCGAGAACAGGATCGGGAACTGTGCCGGATCCGGAAACTGCCTATACTTTTTATTTCGCTATCCAACCTACTCTGTAAAAAAATCGTAATTTCGGCTGGTTTCTGCCAATATTGAGGTAGATTCCAGCCTGAATTTGAGTAGAAATCCGCCTGAGTTCCTGTTGGTTTGACCGGGTACTAATACTATTGTAGAAATCGACTGACGTATCTTACATACGAGCCGAGGTTGACACATACGCCAGCCCGGGACAACTTGACAGCTCCCACTTGAACTTATAAGTAAATTTTGTGGTGATTTGGTGATGTCATGGCGGCTCGAATGGAGAAAAATTTGAAAAAGACGCAACCCATATATTATTTTCCATATCTGTAAAAAATAAACAATTTAAGCATTTCTATCATCAAATTTATTTCGCTGTTCAAATTAGAAGCTGTTCGCATTCCGCTTTACTTAAACAGAAACACAGATTCCATTTTGAATTTAAAAAATTTAAAATAATTTCGATTTTCGGAAATACAAGAAGATGACTTTCAAAATCAAGCCACTAAATATTGGAATTCCCCAAAATCTTCCGGATCGAATCAACATTTCCCCAGGCATGAAATCCTCCGGTATAGGTTTCTTTCAGACTGGAATAAATTTCCAGAATAATTCTGAAGGGATCCGTACCGAAACCATCGCAATCTATACCGGACAGAATAATTGCAAAAGTCGAACAAAACTCTGGCAGGAGTTGAGCAAAATTGCACATTCCTGGCAGCATTCTTGCTGAAACCGAGCACTACCGGTTTGCTGCCAGAATTCTGATAAAAGCACACAAATTCTATTTAAAACTAATTTTGCTAAATAGGTAGAAAATCCTACATATATTATTTTCCCGATCAAAATACTAGAATTCTTGACGTTCTTAATGAACTTGAAACAAGGTGTCGTTGGTTCGCAAATTGTTAAGCTTGATGTGCTTTCATTGGCCAAAAGGTTTTTCATTTATATTTCTCGAGAAAAAAGCACCAATGATTTACCAACTACAAACTTCACACAACAAGAAAACTAAAACATTGTTAGGAAGGAGGTGAGCCGGTTGCCAAACAACAACGACTTCCAGCCAAATTTATAATAAGATTTATGTAACATTGCTGACGGTTTCCAGTTAGGGATAAATTTATTCTCTAATAATAGTTTTCTTTTTCCACATTTTGGTATACGCTTTTTCTAAATGCTGTTCTAGCCGCATTGACGGCGTTCATAACACACGTAACGAAACACGCTTTTCTCTTGAAACTTTTTCGATTCGTTGTTCGTGGTACTCGTACAGAGAAGGCATACTAGCACCACCATCAAAACGGTGGTATATATATGAAACAAGCACTATCTGTCAAGTTGTCCCTGGGTTGAATACCGCAATGCGCAACTGCGTGGTCTGTTACCGAAAAGAGAATAGAATCTTTCCCAAAAGTAATAGAAACATACCCGTCGGATTTTGGGTGTATATATCTTCCAAGATTTGCAAGATCAGAACATTTCTAGTTTTTGGTGAAAAAGTTGCGAGAGCGTTATTTCTGTAAACAATTGAATAATTTTTAAAAGTGGATTTTTCAACGTAAATCGCCGATAACTTTTCAAATAGAATATATAATAACTTTGTTAATTCAGCAAAAATATGCGCCATACAAAGTTCTAAAAGTGCCAATGGTAATGGAGATAACCCAGATAAACCTGAATCACTGTGACACCGTACAGCAACGGTTGCGGCAGTCTACGACAGAAACTATGTGCGATGTCGCATTGATCGCAGAGCCTTATCAAGTCCCCCTGATAACGGTAACTTGGTGGTGAATAGATCAGGAACGGTTGTGTTACAAGTTATAGGCAGATTCCCCATTTAAGAAGTGGTGCTCACCGGAACCCTGCTACAGTACGGAGAAGGAAGCCCTGTGAACGAAAGTGGAAGACGAAAGCCTTCAACCTCTTCGTTGAGGCACTTCGGCCAAACCGAGAACGTGGATTCGGCTAACCAAACAAGAAGGATTGTGGCGGCTTGCCGAAATGTGCCCGATTAAGCTGAAGATAATCGTCGAGGGTCTTTTCCCGAAGCACGATCCAACTATCTGGCCACCAACACCGTATGGCGACGAAGAAGGAGCGCACACGGACGATCGGCAAGTGACTAATGACAAGCTCGCAGAAGCATCGAAGCGCCTGAAATCAAAGATAGCCCCCGGTCCGGATGGAATAGCAAACGTGGTGCTGAAAGCTGTGATCCTGGCATATCCATACATGTTCAAGATGGTGCTGCAGAAGTGTCTAAATGAAGGCAACTTCCCTAAAATATGGAAGGTCCAGAAGCTGGTGTTGCTGCAGAAGCAAAGGAAGCCACCGGACAATCCGGCCTCGTACAGGTCCATATGCCTGCTGCATACATTCCGAAAACTCCTGGAAAGGATCGTCCTTAACAGGTTGACAAAATTCACGGAAGGCAGCGCGGACTGTCCAAGATGCAGTTCGGATTCCGCAAAGGAGCATCGACAGTGGATGCAATTCGGACAGTGGTCGAGAGTGCTGAGAAGGCATCTAAATGTAAGCATAAAGGAGATCGACACTGCGCGGTGGTCGCGATAGATGTGAAGAATGCATTTAACAGCGCCAGCTGGGAATCCATCGCTGCAGCGCTGGTTTCCCGACTATCTATGTCAGATCCTGAAGAGCAGGGCTCCATTCTTGGTCCAACTCTTTGGAACGGGATGTATGATGGGGCAACGGTGATGGGTGCGACACTTGAAGAGGTGGAGATGTCGGTGACGGAGACAATAGACGCGATCGAGAGCTGGATGAACGGGGTCATGCTGCAAATTGCCCACCACAAGACGGAGATGTTGTTGGTCACCAACTGCAAAGCGGTTCAGCGGATGTAGATCGACGTCAGAGGACACGTGATACATCGAAGCGTGCACTGAGAACATTGGGAGTGATAATCGACGACACGTTGAGCTTCAACAACCACGTCGACTACGTCTTCGAAAAGTCGGCGAAGGAAACGAACGCAATAGCGAGAATCATGCCAAACGTAGGCGGCCCGACAAGCAGCTCGAGACGTCTGCTATCTACTGTTTCGTCATCGATACTCCGATATGGGGTTCCTACTTGGGGTGCTGCGCTGAAAACCAAGCGGAACCGTGAAAAACTGAACAGGACATTCCGGCTGATGGCCGTACGAGTCGCGAGTGCCTACAGAACAATATCGTCGTAGGTAGTATGCATTGTTGCCGGGATAATCCCCATCTGCGTCACCCTGGCGGAGAACGTGAAATGCTGCCAGTGGCGAAATGCACGTAATGCAAGGAGATTGGTCCGAGCGGACTCGTTGGCTAAATGGCAGCAGGGGTGGGAAAATGCGGAGAAAGGAAGGTGGACCCATGAACTCATCCCAAATATTTCGGTTTGGGTGCATAGAAAGCATGGAGATGTGAACTTCCATTTGACGCAGCTTTTGTCCGGGCACGGATGCTTACATCGGTTTGGACATGCTTCGTCACCCCTTTGCCCGGAGTGTGCGAACGTGCAGGAGACACCGGAACACGTGTTCTTCGAATGCCCTAGGTTCGAAGAAATTCGTAGGGGTATACCTGGTGTGACAGTTGACAATTTTGTCGAAGAGATGTGCCACGACGAGCACACCTGGGACGCTGTCAATAGAGTGGTTATGAGCATACTCTCCGAGCTGCAGATTTTTGGGTTTCGAGAGAAATTCCGCCGTCGGGGAACTCTCCGACTGTGTAGACTAGGTCCACCGCTGGGGATCAGTTGAGTAGTACGCGAAGTCGCACCAAATTTGGTTCGGCGGGGCGCCAGTGAACCGGACGTCAAGCTTCACCGGAATAGCACCAAATTTGGATCGGCGGGGCGCCAGTGAACCGGACGTCAAGCTTCACCGGAATCGCTGCACAGAGCTCGACACTCTACCGGGTAGCTTGTGAGTAGGCTAGATTCACCGTCGGGGATTAGACCGAGTAGACCGCGTCGCACAGTGGGTCGCTGGGCGCTAGTGAACCAAAAGCTATGCTCCACCCGGCCCGTTGAGTTGGCTAATCCACCGCCGGGGACTAGATCTAGTACACGGGATGAGGCGGAGAGCTAAATGGCTCACGGAAACGAACATTGGTATCATGAGATTTCTACCGCTCGCTTTCGGGAGAACCTCCCTCGCCGGGAATTCTTCGTCGGAATAGGCTAGATCCAATGTCGGGGACTAGACCTAGTAGTTCGCGAACAAGTAAGGGCGGGAGCTGAATGGCTCATCGGGGAAGTAGAGCAAAATGGAACGAGAGGGAGCCAAAGAGCTCAAGAAATTATGGTGCCTAAACCAAAGAAGAATCGGTATCGGGAGAACTTCCTTCGCCGGGGAACTCTCCATCGGCATAAACTAGATTCACCGCCGGGGACTAGACTGAGTAGACCGCGACTAGACACCAACCGTCGCGGGTCATCGGGGCACCAGCGAACCGGATGCCCACCTCCACCACCATCTATCTGAAGTTTGCCGCCCAGATTGTTTTCTTAGGGGAGGAGCACTAAGTTTCGACTCACAGCCAGCTTTCCGACTGCCATGCAGAAATTGCCAGTCTGTGTGGATGGTGGTGAACTGGTGGTGTCTTGAAGAGTGGGGCTGTAACCATACTGAAGTAACTCACTACTAAGTAGTTGAATTAGAGTGGGAATTAAAACGCTTGAAAACCCCTCCCCGAAGTAATGCCGTAAGGTAGTGCCGGGGAGGAATCAGGTTTTGGACAAGAGCAGCGGTTTTTAGCGGATCGGGTGATGGCAGCCCAAACTCGTTCTCTGAGACATTTGGGTTTTTTGCACATTTTTTCCCGCCTCAGGGATTTCAGTTTTTTAATGCTCTCCAAAAAAAAACTCTCTCACACTCAGAGATATTGTCCCAAATCGTCGAGCTGAATCGATTGATATATAAGACTCGGCTCTCTGGGCCTCGGAAAAAATCTTGACAGTTTGAGCGAATTCTATACATTTCTCTTAAAAGAAATGTTACAAGATATCGGGATAAATCCATCATCAGGAATTAACAGTGGGGAAGATTATTATTGGCTGGGAGCTAATTAGCTCACGAAACAGACATCGGCACCGAAAAAAAAATTCCGCCGCCGGGAACTCTCCGTCGGAGTAGGATGAGTTCACCGCCGGAACTATCCGTGATAAGGCTGGGAGCTGAATGCTGCAGCTGTTCAGTTGTTGTCTCTTGCTGTATGCAGAAGCCGTCTCCACTCCACTCGGTCCATTGCTGCTTCTCACCAGCCTCGCAGTCTTCGAAGGGTCCGCAGGCCGTCCTCTATTTGGTCGTTTGGTGTTCTTGTTCATGTAGTGTCGCCCCCAAGAACCATCTTCATCGAGACGTTGTCCGACATTCTTACGACGTGTCGAGCCCGCCGCAAACGTCCTATTTTTGCGGTATGCGTGATGGATGGTTCTTCCAGCAGCTGATGCAACCCATGGTTCATTCGCCTGCGCCACGTTCCGTCTTCCATCTGCACTCCACCATCAATGGTACGCAACACCTTTCGTTCGAAAACTCCAAGGGCGCGTTGGTCCTCCACGAACATAGTTCAGGTATCGTGGCCGTAGAGGACCACCGGTCTAATTAGCGTCTTGTAAATAATCAACTTCCGTCGAATTTTGTTCGACCGGAGCGTCCTCCAGAGTCCAAAGTAGGCACGATTTTCCTTCAAGATCCGTCTCTGAATTTCTCTGCTGGTATCATTCTCGGCGGTTACCAGCGAGCCCAAATATATGAATTCGCCGAGCATCTCGATTTCATCACCGCCAATCCGAACTCGGGATGGGAGGGTCACATTGTCGTCTCTAGAATCTCTTCCTCTCATGTATTTTGTCTTCGAAACGTTGATGGCAAGTCCAATCCTGCTGGTTTCAGCTTTCAGTCTGATGTACGTTTCCGACATCGCCTCAATGTTCCGAACCATTATGTCAATGTCGTCGGCGAAGCCAAGAAGCTGGATGGACTTCCTGAAGATGTCGTGTCTATCCCCGCTCTCCTTATTACACCTTCTAACGCAACGTTGAACAGCAGGCACGACAGATCATCACATTGCCGTAACCCTCTTCGAGATTCAAAGGGACTCGAGAGTGTCCCTGATACTCGTACAACGCAACATTCATCGTCGCTGGTCAAAATCGTGTTAGCTTATCCGGAAAAACGTACTCGTGCAGTATCTGTCATAGCTGATCTCGATCGGTTGTGTCATACACCGATTTAAAATCGATGAACAAATGATGTGTGGGCACTTTGTATTCGCGACACTTCTGCAGAACCCTCCGAATCGCGAATATTTGGTCCGTGATGGCGCGGGAATCCACGAATCCCGCTTGGTAGTGTCCCACGAACTCCCTTGCAAATGGTGGCAATCGGCAGCAAAGAATTTAGGAGAGGACCTTGTAGGCGGCGCTAAGTAGTGTGATCGCGCGGTAGTTGCAGCAATCCAACTTGTCACCCTTTTTGTAGATTGGGCAAACGACACCCTCCATCCAATCCTCCGGAAGAATCTCCTCCTCCCAAATTTTGGCGATTACTCAATGCAGCGCTCTAGCCAGTGTTTCATCACCGTATTTTAATAGCTCGCTGGGTAGTTGATCTACACCGGCAGCTTTGTTGTTTTTCAGCCAGCGGATCTCCTCCTTGACTTCTTGGAGATCCAAGATTCCAAGATCCGTTGCCATACCGCCTTCGTCCTCTGCTGCTTCACCGTTGAGGTGCTCGTCATAGTACTGCTTCCACCTCTCAATCACCTCACACTCGTTCGTAAGAAGGTTGCCGTCTAAGTCCATGCACATATCGGCTTGCGGAACGTAGCCTTTGCACGAACTGATCAGCTTCTCGTAGAACTTCCGTGTGTCGTTTACGTGGTACAGTTGTTCCATCGCTTCACGATCTCGTTCTTCCTGTTGGCGCTTCTTTCTTCGGAGGACGGAGGTTTGCCTGTTCCGTGCTTGTTTGTATCGCTCCACATTCTGTCTCGTTCCGTGCTGCAACATCCTCCGTCCATGCTGAATTCTTCTCCTCTATTAACTGCTTACATTCGTCATAGAACCAGTCGTTTCCTCGATTCGGAATCCCTGTACCTAGTGTCGCTATAGCAGTACTTCCTATGGCGGAACGGATCTCCCTCCAGCCATCTTCAAGAGTAGCTGCGCCCAGCTGTTCTTCAGAGGGTAGTGCAGTTTCTAGGCGCTGTGCGTATTCATGGGCAACTCCGGCATCCCGAAATTGAGCGATGTTGGGCCTAGGCGTCCGACTGCAACGAGTGCTGTACACCGTCGAGAGTTTTGAGCGCACGCATACTGCAACTAGGTAATGGTCCGAATGGTAATGGTTCGCACTGCGGTTGGTACGAACGTTGGTGATATCAGAAAAGAATTGCCCGTCGATTAGAACGTGATCGATTTGGTTTTCGGTGCGTTGGTGAGGTGACTTCCAGGTAGCTTTGTGGATATCTTTGCGGAGGAAGAAGGTACTTCGGACTACCATGCCACGGGAGGCTGCGAAGTTCACGCATCGCTGGCCGTTGTCATTCGACACGGTGTGCAAGCTGGTTGGCCTGATTACCGGTCTAAACATTACCTCCCGTCCTACCTGAGCGTTCATATCACCGATGACGATTTTTACGTCCTGTTGCGAACAGCCGTCGTACACCTCCCCCAGCTTCGCATAGAACGCTTCCTTCTCGTCGTCGGGTCTCCCACAACCTTGCGTCGATCGGAGTCCATCCAATCACGCGTTTACGCATCCTACCCAACACTACAAAGCCGGTTCCCAGCTCGTTGGTTGTGCCACAGCTCTGGTAGAAAGTAGCCGCCCGATGCCCGCTTTTCCATACCTTTTGTCCTGTCAAGCAAAGTTCCTGCAGTGCTACGACTTCAAAGTTGCGTAGTTGGAGTTCGTCGAAGATTATCCTGTTGAAAGCTGGAAAGCAGTGACCTGCAGATCCATGTTCCAAGTTTCCAATCGTAGTCCTTATTTCGCGTAGGTCTTTGCTGATTGTTCCGATTCCGATTTTCTTCTGCATTGTTCGTAACGATTAGTTTTCCAGGGCGGCTTGTTGGGCCTTCCCCAACCCCCTGTTTCGCCGGAGGCCCATCGTGTCAGCTCTGTTTAGAGTCCAAAACTGACACGAGGACGATACATCAGCCGCCACTAACATGGGGAACAGACGCTCGGATGGACTCACCCTCCGAAAAGAGAAGCCCCCCTTCCCTGTCAGCATATGACCATGGTCCCACCGAGGTTGGTTACCCGATCTTTCCTATGGTTACTCGTACCCCAGCTGGCACCGCGAGGAGGTAGAGATAGGAGTTACTGGACAAGAATTGCCCAGTCATTTACCAACCAACAGGAGATATATGGCTCATGAAATCCGCAGCCAAACGGCACACTGAGACGAGAGCCACATAGCGATGTAATAGGTGAAGACGAAAAGCAAGAGAAGCGTTGATAGTTTAAATGGCTCAAAGATCGACATATTTCATGGATCAAATGAGTTTCCGAAATAGCTTAGCGAAAATTCGTGAGTGAAAGAAAGAGGTGCTACTGAAGCAAAAGGAGCTCCCCCCCTCCAGAAATCATACCTATGTGGTCGTGGAAGAAGAGCGAAAAAGAGTAAGTAGTGTCTTAGTGGTTAAAAATGCATACACACACACATTGTCCCTAATTGTTGATTTTTGTCGATTTGTATATGAGACTTAGCCTTCCAGCCCTCGGAAAAAGTTTTCAAAGTGTGAGCGAATCCTACACATTTCTTTTGCAACTAATGTAAAAATAAAGAAAAATTCAGATTGTCAGATCAGATCAGATTGTGGGTCACAAAGTGCAACCTAAAACAATTAATTTCGTGTTAAGCTGTGTCAAATAAATGAATTCAATAAAAAAAATGTTCGTAACCACAAAAGCGTGAAATGATAAAATTTTAAATATTATCATGAAATCAAATTTTTTGGTTGATTTTAGTTTCCTCAACCTACAAGTGGGTAGAAGCTGCAAAATATATGCATACCAATGACAAAAACAAAAAATAGCTATTAATTGAATATGCATATTTTTTAACAATTAAGGGCAAATGGATATTCAACTGTAACATTTCCAGTTTCACTAATCTAAGCAAATTATTAAACAATTGCGGTATCGAATGTTTCTATTGATGAAACAATATTCAAATAGCATAATCGTTCGAAAAAGGGAATCAGAGCCCGACAACAGCTTCCAATTATATTCATGCCTAAGAAACATTGATATCTTCTCCAATGACATTTATGATTGTACTACTAGTGCGTTTAAATTTGTCATCCGAAAACTAACCAACTAGAGGCCCTATTCGCAGATAAAGCCGTTTTTGGTTACAAAGCAGCATCGTAAGCAGCAAATGCAGTGCTTACGCTAGAAACGGACCCATGCTATATGTAGGGTAGAAATGTAAATAGTAAAACTCGGGGAGCAGGGAGAGTGGAAATAACTAAAGTTCATATTAGCTCATACATAATGCCATAATTTTGGTTGAAGGATTAGAGTGTAGAAAAAATTCATCAAACATAGTTTTAATAAAATAAAAAAAGTCACCCAACAGGCAAAAATGTGCTAGAAACAATTTCAGATATTTACAAACACTTTCTTAATTAATTTTTGTATCAAAAAATAGGACTGTATGTAACAATAATTTTCTTAAGCCTCAAAAAAGCAAGCTAAAATTTTGACTTCAAGAAGCATAGCTCCTAAGACCCAATGAAATCAAAAACCAAATTTTTTTGTCGTTTTATCAGTGAGAGAATCGAAAGCCCGAAAGTGCTCGATCATTTGTATTTCAAATTACAAGTTTATTGAAACTAGAGAACTGTAACTAGCTGGGCCTCTGAGACCCCTTGCCTTTTTGAAGGTTAAATACCCGTATAGTGATTGAATATCTGCCCTACAAACTGTCATTGAATAATACATATTATGGTTATTATAGTTTCTACATTGTTTGACTTTTTTTTACCAGTAAATAAATGAAAAATTTCCTGGAATAATCAATTTTACAGTCGAACAAAAAAAAGAAACATTAAGTTTTGCTCTTTCTGAGAAAAAATTACAATTAGATTTTTTTCTAAATTATTGGAACAGTAATATACTATTACAGTGAAAGCTGTTATCGTACATTTCTACTGGAACAGTACGATATGTTCAAGAGATGTACAAATGGAAAAACTGGATAATGTTTACGCATGATAGAAAACAGTGAAACAGAATTTAAATGATGGAAATCAATTCTAATAGATCAATTAGAGTTAGGGTCGATTTCTTCTCCCCGCATAACTTTCCACGTTCAATGCACCATTATTAAAAGTTAAGCGTGGGCGAAGAAATCCCTTGTACTCTTATACTCAATGTGTACAATACTCGAGCAATATTATACTACCAATTCCATCAATTTCAGTAATTATTATATTCCAAAACAATATAACTCGCTGTTGACGGTGTTACCCTAGACCAATATTCATGCATAAAGCCCTGCCTCTGGTGAGTGGCAGGTTGACTGTCGGTTGCATTATTGCTCATCCCTTGGAGGGTATAGTTTTAGGCGCTTTTGCGGTCTCCGATAATACCACAGTCGACTTTGACTGATTTTACGTGATGTGATAAGCAAGGTGCCTAGTAGTAGGCGAAATAAAATGGTGTTTTACTGATTTCCAAGCCTTTGTGATCCATAAATCCGAACTTACATTACCGTTTTCTAGTTGTCTGTATTGAAAGCACTATCGCCAGCATTAATTAATCCGATCCATACATTTCAGTCAAACTTCGGTAAAAAGATGTGTTGACAAGGCCAAGATCATTTTGTATTGCTACAAATATTTCCATTCCTGTGTTCAGTTCAGAACAGAATTTTTTGCTCTTGCTAGAATCTTTTATAGCTGAGGCACCGGCCTCCTGACTTCGCTGACGTGATTCACAACAGCCCATCTTTCAATAGTGTAAAATAAAATTTCCTTTAATTAAAAAGTTTTGCTCTACTTCTTCTCTGGCCAGATTTATGTATATCTTTCCGGGGGAAGCACAGCTACAAGCGTCCCGTACGGGGTAGTTCAGAGCATCGGGGCATCATCAGCTAGCTGGTCCGCTTGCCATCGGTATAGAGGACGGAAGTGTAGCTAGCGCTGAAGAGTAGTAAAAAATTACAAGATGAATAAGAAAAGTTTACGCGGTGATTATTTTTCTCTGCTCGATTCCTGTTCGATTCAGGAAACTTTTTTCATGCCTTCGATTTCCAGCATGCTATAATTTGTTGCTGTTTTCGATCCGTGATTTCTTGCTCTTCCTAATTCTAGAAGACGCTCGAGCATTTAGTTGTAGCTGTGTCGAAATTCGCACCAATCCAGGATGGTATGCAATTGATGTGAAATCCAGTCTGGCACTCCCAAGTAAATTAATGATTGTCATTCCTAAATTAATACGCTATTATTGACTCTATAATTTTTTAAGGTGAAATTTTATTGAATAGAAGATAATGCATTAGGGGAGCCCGGGGCTTGTTGTCGGTTGGGGTAAGTTGTCGGAATCCGCTTTTCTCCGTTTCCGTTAGCCATATGCTGCTGTCACTCGTTGTGTACCTCAACTAATGTGAATTACATTTTCCAATGTGTTCATAACATTTTGTTATGTAGAAGTTTTGGATGATATTGTGTTTTCGAGCATACTAAGTAAATTTGCTTAATTTTAAACATTTTGTGTTATTTAAGGTGGTTTGTAATCTATTCCACGAATGATTATACTTTTAGATAGTACGTGAAAAGAGCTTTCCGTATTCGTATAAATGCTACACCTATCTACAAACAAAAGTTGTTTCTTGCAGTGGCGGATCCAGGGGGAGGGTCCAGGGAGTCCGGACCCCCTTCGAAATTTTAAATTAATCTCAAGTTTAACTCAGAATCATCCCAAACCAAATTTGACTAATAAAACTTATATTTATTAAATAAGGTTATCACGCGTAACAAATTGTACAATGTTCATTTTAAAATTGAAAATTCAAACCTCTTCCCAATATTTTCTTTCTGGATCCGCCCCTGCTTTCTTGAATACTTTCATTTTAAATCTGTGGTTTGGGTAACTGTCGGTGGCGCACGCGAGGCACGGGCAAATTGGCGGTATTATTTACAGTACAAAAATAGTCATCAAGCATTTTTATTTCTGGGATTTACTTCAAAGTAAGAGTATTATTTTCTTACACATATCGTCAGTGCAGGGGATATTTGTTTCGTGCAACTTGTAAAATTTCGAAAATTTGCTTTTAAATATGTAATGCGCGTCGAAGTAAAAACGGGGTATTGAGTTGAGACGGAAATATCATGACAAATGTCAGTTAATATACCGTTTTATTGATAAGACATTCAACATGTCCCATAAGATTCCCTGCTTTAATTGAATTTTTATTTAATATCTTATTTTCTGGCGTAAAGCTATCACACCATATATTTTACGCATCACATATTTTTATTGATAAAAACAAAGACAACGTAACAAACACTTTGATGAAATTCAGAGATGTTGCCAAAAGTCTACCCTTTTATGCACATGTTTTATTTTGCACGATCTACCTAAAACAATGCGGTAAAATATAAAAACTGAAAACACCATCACCCAGTCCCGGGATCTCCGATTTAAAAAATGATGACAGTTCATCACTGTTGTGCAATCTTATAACAAACACCATTTTGGGGTAAACTGAGTTAGATATGTCACATATGGCGTACAAATGTACCCCACATCAACTTTGACACCTGCTTCAACTAAGGCTATAAGCAAACTGGCTATACCACCCATTCGTACATTTACTAGGAACTCTAAATTGAATTATGGTTTGGGTTCTAGCTCGATAAATGCCGAATTCTCATCTTCACACGGCGCCAAAGAAGGCGGGGGGTACATTTGTACCACAGTGCAACGTTCTAGGGTTAATGACACATTCTTTCGGGACGTTATGACGATTTGTCGAATCTTTATTCGATAAATATATTATAACTTTATCAAATGATCAACGCCTACATCAAAACTTATTACATATTCAGAAAGTAGACAAAATTTCGCGAAAGATTCAATCAACATTAACTGAATATACTGGAAGAGGATTGTTTCATGACCGATAATGTAACGTGACGTTACAACGCGTCATAAATTAGAACTTTCAACGTATTTCAATAAAAGTTAAATCATCAAATTGTAGTATATTCAGTTTATGTTGATTGAATCAACCCCCCCGCAACTTGACGTTTAGCCTAAGTTGCTTGAAATCACCGTGTTTCGAATGATGTCGCCACCATAGAACGCCGTCCACTAATTGCAATACTGTAAATTTCCATGCCAGAAAATAATTTCGTGACGTCTTTTACGAACTTGTTTTCTTTATTTACATTCGAAAGAGATAATCAAGATGATCATTTCAAAACAGCGTAATAATTTAAGATAAATACAAACAAGTTAAGGATTACAAAT